>NW_012112919.1:7095957-7105351 GCF_000951035.1 Colobus angolensis palliatus | reverse complement strand
CTCTCCCCCTTCGCCCGCCCTCCCCTCCCTCTCCTCTCCCTTTCTCCCCCTCGCCCGGGGCAGCTGCGCCGCCGGCTTCGCGAAGCCGCCGGGCTGTCGGTTCCCGGAGCGCTCAGAGTGTCATCTGAAGTCGCTGCCGCCTTGCCAGCATTTCTGGAGAACGCCCGCTGCGCTCCATCTGTGTTTGTTTAGCCTCAGTTTACACAGAAGCCCAGTTCGCGAGATCAGTCAGCGCCGCCGCCCGGAGAGGAGGCAGCTCCCGCCGCCACCGCCTCCCCAGCCCCGGCCGCCCGAGCCGCGAGCGCCTTTAAAGAAACAGGAAGCATTTTTCAAAACAGCTGGGCCGCCGGCCGCCTCCTTTGTCCGCGTGCTCCCTACCTCCCCCCACCCCCATCCCCTTGGCCCAGAACCTGCCTCCTCGGCTCTCCCTCCCCGCCCCTACTCAAGTCGGGGGCGCTTCTATGTTCCCAGAGGACAGTCCGCTTCTTCACAACAGCACCGAGCACGTGACTTATGGGCCCCCCGGCCCTTCCCCAAATCACAGCGGGGCCTTCTCTCCCTGGCCTTGCAGGCCTCTCGGTGACGCAGCTCCGACCTTGCCCACCCGGTACCTTCCCGCCACTCCCTCCGCCCCAACTCTCCGAGAGACAGAAAACGCCGGGAGCTGGGACTTCTGCTGCGGGCGGATGGGGAAGGGGAGACTCCGAAGTTGCCCGGCGACCCGCATCCGCCAGGCACGGCAACCCAGTCCACTCTCACTTGCTGGAGCGGCGAAGCAAGAGGAGCAGAGGGCTTAAGACAGGGAAACTGAGTCTCCGAAAGTTCCAAAGTCACAGAGGCAGAGGAGGGTGGAAGCTTCGGTTTAGGCAGACCTAACTTCTGCGAGCCTCTGCAGTCACCTCATTCCAGGCGCCCTGCTAAGCCGGCATTTACCCATCTATGAAATGAGAAATTCGGACAACATCAACGCCTAAGTCACAGCATTGCTCTGAGGAATTAAAGCACTAGGCACATAGGAAGGGGTCGTCAAATGGTAGCTGTCGTTGTTATTATTTTTATTTATCGAGGCAAAACAGCTACTTGAGGCAGATTTCCTGGGCCCAAACCCCAGCTCTGCCACTCACTGCATGATCTTGGGAAAGTCACTTAACCTCTCTGTACCTCACTTTCCTTACCTGTAAAACGAGGGTTATAATCGTACCTGCCTCCCCAGGCAGTGTGAAGAGCGTGTATGCGCAAGACACTCAGAGCAGTGCCTGGCACTAGGCGAGAGCTTTGCTGGTGCCCACGGTTATTGGCAAGGCACAGAGGTCGACCCCCCAGACCCTCAGTCCTCTCTGTGCCATTCCACTGGAGATTCTGGAAAGAAGGGGTCAAACTAGTAGGCCCTGGCCAGAGGACCACCTCCCAGCCACTCCCTTCCGAGGCTCAGAAGAGGGCTTCACTCCTTGCTGGTCTCTTGTCTGTGGCTGTTGCTCCTTAAGGAAGGTGGGCACTAAAAGCCAGCAAAGTGGTTAGGGAGAAGATGAACTGTCGACCCTGGCCTTGAACTCTGATGCAAACACAAGGGCTCACACAGTGCTTCTCTCCTCCATGGGAGAATGCCTAGGGGTTGAGGAGGCAGATGGCATGCAGGGTGCTGGGAGTTGGGATGGGGATCTGGGCAAAGCTTCGGGGGCAGGAGCATGGAGCTGGGGCGGGCAGTCCTGGTTGGGCCTTGGCTTTTCAACTATGGAGCCCCGTGACCATGAGCAAGACGTTTCCTCCCACCGGCACTCTTTTATGTCTTTGAGGATATTTCTGTCCGACCAACCTTTTCAGGGTAGCTGGGAAAGGACAAAGAGATCATGAATGTCGAAGGACTTTGACATAAGGCTTCAAACATAGACACACACACACACACACACACACACACACACATACATACACACACACACACACTGAGGCAAGTGGTTTTCTGACTGTAGTAAATGCAAATCTCATTTTGCTACCAAGGTGGGTGCCAGCATCATAAAGCATGTGCTCCCAGAGACACCGTCTTCCCTGGACACCTGCATATTCCTGCACTTTATCTCTGTCCTGGAGACCAAGGGTGTGCTGCCAAAGAGGAGCCCTCATTCTCCTGTCATTTCCCTGCTCAGCCTCGAAGTCTGAAGTCCTGGTTTTTGCTCCCGGCTCTCCCCCACAGCTCCCCTTTGCAAAGCACACTCTTCCTCACCCTTCCATGACCAGCTCCAGTCCCCCTCCTCCTGCAAACCTTCCCTGCTCACTACAATTTCCAATTGCTCTTGCTGGTGTCTGCACATACTTGCTCAAAAGTCCTGCTGCAACTTAGCCTCCACTGCAGCCCTGTTGGAACTCCTGGGCTTGTGCGTTCCTCAAAGGCGCACTCTTGCCTTCCTCCCTGTCTCTAAGGGCTGGTGCTCAGGAAGCCTCTGATAAGGACAAGCAGCCCTCGTGCCCTTTACAGTCCTGTCTGGAGACCCAGTCCTCCTGTGCATCCAGCCAGTCAGCGGCAGAGATGGAGGAAAAGCGACACTCCTCCTCCAGGGGTGCTCAGGCACTCTCTGAGCTTCAGTATCTTCCTCTGTAAAACGAGAGTAATGATACCGTGCCTCACAGGGCTGCAAGGACTCAAAGACGCTGCATGTGCAGCATGTGGCATGATGCCTAGAGTCTGGGAAATGGTGACCTGGGGCATCCTGGGTGAGCCAGCTGCTCAGGCCCCCTTGCATCCCAGACTTGGGTGTAGTTGAAGACTGGAGTGTCCATGGCTAGTTAAGGGGTGTGAGAAGTCTCTAACAGGACTGAATTTTGTCCTTAAAGAGGCCAAGCTGTGTCTGGGAAAATCACATCTTGGCTGAATACCAAGGGATGCACTCATACTGATCCTGAGCCCTGTGCCAACTTCCCCCAAATAGGGGAGAAGGTCACTGAGATCCCCTGGGGCAGGAGGAGGAGAAGGGATTGGATAGGAATGATCAGGCATGCAAGGTGGAGGTAGAGCAGGGCTCCAAGCCGGGCTACAGGCTCCCAGACAGGCTCTTTCTCCCCAACATGCTGCCTCTCCCGCTGACCAAATGCCAGGGCCCCAGAGTTGGCAACAGCCAAGCCCAGAGGGATCTTCACCTTGTCACATACCAGGTGTGTGACCTTGAGCAGCTCCCTGACTTCTCTGAGCCTCTGTTCACTATCTGAGCATCATCTCTTGAGTCTCGAGATGGAATGGTGTGTGTGGGAACAGGCGGCAAATTGTAAAGAGGCCAATTGACGTGGAATCCCCGCTATTGCCATTGTCAGCCTGCCAGGCTGCAGACCTTCCAAGTCCAGGTTGTCTATCCACACCCCACCAGCCTAAGGCTCAAACCTGTCTTCCAAGGACTCTTGCTTCTGCCTTCCTCAGCCTTGCTGGGAATTGGGGCAGAGACCAGCTGGGCAGCACCCCCTGGTGGTATCACACTATTGGGACTGCACACAACACTACGGTCTCCCCATGAGGAACTTGTGCCCATTGTGGTGGCCCTGTAATGACAGTAATGTGGATTTCAGGAATTCATAGACTTTCCAGGATAAAAAGTCTCACAAGGCTCCAGGTGGCCCTGCTCACGCCTTTGGATGGGACAACGCAGACGACACCCTATGCCCTTCATTAAAAACATCGCCCACTGAATTAACTATTTGAGGTGACCCTGGGATCGAGTGATGTTGTCACTGGAAGATTCCATACCTCTTGGATGGCAGGTCTAGGAAAAAGTAATAAAGATAAAAAGGGAAGGCAAGGCAAGAGCTTAGGGGTCAGGCCACTGGGAGCAGATGCTAGAAGGCCAGGCAATCATAATTCTTTAATACTGCCATGCGAGAAGCACATACGAACTCTATCTCACTAATCTTTATCATCACCCAGGGAAGTAAACCCACTTTATAGATAAGAAGATTAAGACTCCTAGTGGGGAAAAAAAAAATCTTGCCAACAGAAAGAACAGTCGTGGGATTTGAATCCAGGCCAACTGACCCCAAAAGCCAAGCTCTGAACCACTGTGTCCGCTGCCTCCTGAGAGCTCAGCAACTAGCATCTGGGAGGTGATAACTGGGCCATCTGTGGGGCTGGCCTGTGTCAGCCAGCTCTTCCTGCTGTGCTGCCAGCCTGGTGGGCTTCTTGCTGTCCACCTCTCAGCTGGAGCCACTGGCCTCCCTTGGTCCAGCACAATGCCCTTCTAGCTCCTTCTAGTCAGGGTCAGATGGCAAGGGCATATAGAGCCCAGATCTTGGTATCCAGGCACTGGGGCCCTCCTCCTTGCCAGTGGAACATGCCAAGCATTTCCTTGGTGCACACACCACCCGAGCGCAGACAGGACAGCCCTGCAGGGTGGCAGCCAGTGATTAGCTGCTTCTTGGCCGGATGGGATGGAACCTTGGATGCTTGCTACATGAAGCTCTGCATTCCTAAATCTGGAGTCCCTATTTATGGCTGTTCAGATTGTTCCAAAGTAGGTGTGGCACCCATAAGAGAAAGGGAGGAAGAGTGGAAATTAGACTGCCAGGAGGAAACTCTCCTGGTGGAAACAGACACAGTATGAATGGTGCCCCCCGGGGTGGTACTCACAGCAGCACCAGAAAGCGCCACCCAGGGGAATAAGAAGAATCCAGAGCTTCTTCCCACCTCCCATTCACAGTGCGAGCACTGCCACCATTAACCAGCAGGACATTGGATCCAGAGGACAGTGATGAGGCATCCAGGCAGGAAGCTCTTTCAGACTCTCCTGCAATCTTCCTTCTACCTTCCTCTATTCAAACGGCCATCCCAATTATGGAAAACTGAGTCTTTGGGGCTGGGCAGATGCCAGATAAGGACACTCTCTCCCTGAGACCTGCTGTGTGCACCATCTCAGCACATGCGCTGTATACCTTCTAACCCATGTGCAGAGGGCAGTGCCCAGCGGGTAGGGTTTAGTCCTGACTCTTGGTCAGAGTGGAAGGGGAGAGTGGGGAGGGGAAAAGGTCACGAGGGTTGTCAACAAAAAACAGGAGGAGTCTGGCATGACAGATCTCCACACCATTGGCCAGGTATCCTGTTAAAACAGAACATATGTCATTTCTCTGCTTAAAACCTCCCCTTGAATTCTTTTGCTCGGATGTGTTAATGGCTGCTATGAATTCCTTCCCTCCCCGTATGCATGGAGAGATGGACTCTGTCCCTCCATTACCATGAACCTGGGCTAGCCTGTGGCTGCTCTGGCTAATGGAGCCCTGCAGAAGGGCTGCTGTGCTTTATGGAGACTGGCTGTTTCGGCTTCCTGCCAGTTGGAAGCCTTTAGTTGCTAAGTGAGAAGTCCAGGTGGATTCTACTGAAGAGAGAGGCCACATAGAAAGCAACACAGTGCCAGACATATGAGTGAAGAAGGCGCTCAGCAGAACCTTATGGGTGCCTCCAGCCCCAGCCTCTAGCTGGCTGCAGCCCCATGGGAGAACCCACTAAAGAGCCACCTGGCTGAGCCCAGTCAACTCACAGAACCATGAGAAAGAATGTTAAAAGGTTGTGTTAAGCCACTACAGTTTGGGGTGGTTTCTTATACAGAAATAGAGAACTGGAACATTTGAGTAGGAGCAAAAGTTGACATCTGGTCCCCCATTTCCTCTCTAACCTCATCCCCCAACCTAGCCCATACACTCTGCTCTCACCACACAGGGCTCCCTACCATTCCTTGAATCTACCCAGCAGGCTCCCACCTCAGGGCCTTTGCACTGGCTGTTTACTATGCCTGAAATGCCCTTGGCTCAGGTAGCCTCAGGGTTCGCTCCCTCACCCCTTTCTGGTGTTTCTATGGCCCCTTCTCAGTAAGGCTGCCCCTAATCACCCTCTATGAAGTTTGTACCCTTCTCCTTCAGTATTTTCTGCCTCTTCCTTGCTTTATTTTCAATGGCATTTACTATCATCTGCCATACTGTAGATATCACTGGTTGCTTGGTTTCTGTTTCCCACACACAAGAAAGTCAGTTCCACGAGGGCAGGGATTTTTGCCTGCCTTGTTTACTGCTATATCCCAGCTGGTAGAACAATCCCTACTACACAGTAGACACTCAATAAGTACTTACTGAGTGAATGAAGGCCCACTCCTCTGTGCGGACCAAGACCTGCTCAGCTATTCAGTCAGCTGCTTTGACCAGAAAAAAACAGTGGATCCAGAGACAGAGTTGGTCTTGTCAAAGGCACAGCTGCCCTGACTGCCAAGAACTTGTGGTTGTCTTGAATCCACAGTCTTCTCTGGCATTGGGTTCCCCCATCTGATCAATTGAGTTGAGAACAATGGATTCAAGTCAACAGTCATTCTTTTTTTTGAGACGGAGTTTAACTCTGTTGCCCAGGCTGGAGTGCAGTGGCGCGATCTCGGCTCACTGCAACCTCTGCCTCCCGGGTTCAAGTGATTCTCCTGCCTCAGCATCCCCAGTAGCTGGGATTACAGGCACCTGCCACCACACCCAGCTAATTTTTGTATTTATAGTAGAGACGGGGTTCCACTGTGTTGGCCAGGCTGGTCTCGAATTCCCGACCTTGTGATACACCAGGCTCGGCCTCCCAAAGTGCTGGGATTACAAGCGTGAGCCACCACGTCCAGCTAACGGTCATTCTTACATTGGACAGATCTTGAGCTGAGCTGGGCACTGTAATGGGACTAGTTAGAAAGGTAAGTTTGGTGACCAGGCATGGTGGCTCAATCCTGTAATCCCAGCACTTTGGGAGCCTGAGGCAGGTGGATCCCTTGAGGCCAGGAGTCTGAGACCAGCCTGGCCAACATGGCAAAACCCCATCTCTACCAAAAATGCAAAAAATTAGCCAGTTGTGGTGGCACGCACCTGTAATCCCAGCTACTTGGAAGTCTGAGGCAGGAGAATCGCTTGAACCTGAGAGGCGGAGGTTGCAGTGAGCCAAGATCACACCATTGTCCTCCAGCCTGGGCGACAGAGCGAGACTCCATCTCAAAAAAAAAAAAAAAAAAAAAAAGATAAGTTTGGTGAGGTTTCTGCCACCAAAAGCTCACATCATGCGAAGAGACCATCCCAATCCCTTCCTTTATCCACCATAACCCTTCACTACCCTCTGTAGAGCATCTGCTAAGGCTGGGGTTATGCAGCAGTGAATAGAGAAAACCTCCACCCTGTGGAGCTGACATTCTAGTAAGAGGAGACACAGTCCCCACCTCAAGGAGCTCCAAGTCCAGTAGGAAAGAAAATCCAAATCTGAACCAGTACAACTAAGGAAAAAGTTGTGGGAATTCAGAGTGTAGCCAAACAGCTCTGGGGGACTTCCTGGAAGAAAAGGCATTTGAACCAGGCTGGAAAGATGGTGGGATTTGGCCAGGCAGACCACCTTCCTGAGAAATGCCTATGGCTTGCTTCCTCTCCTCCTCCAAACCTTTGCCCTTGTGTCACTTGGTCACTGAGGCCTCCCCTCACCACCCATTTCCATCTGGAGCCACCAGCCATTTCACCTTATGACATGCTCTATGCTTTACTTGTACAGCGTGTTTGTTTTGTGTCCCCACTTGAAGAAGAGCGGAAGTGGCAGGTAGGAGCAGTGATTGGATGTGGGCAGTGCCCAGTGAGGTTCCCACTGGCAGGTGACATGACACTGTCCTGACCATTGAGGGTCTGCTAGGGATGATTTCAGCCTCAAGGAGCCCTGCCTAAGGAAGAAACATGGTCGGCCCCAGAGGATAAGCACGCTGCCCTGGAGCAGCCAAGTCTCCAGGCTCTCAGCTTCCTCTGCCTGGCATCTGACTTGTCCCTGCCTTCTCTTGCTCCTCTTCCCTCCCCCTGACATGCTACTGTCCCCCAGATTCCTCATTCTGAAGGCTCTGATGGATGCAGGAAGAAGGCTAGGGTCCCCTGCTGGTGCTCTGCTCCTCTCCTGTGCCCTATGAGATTCTATTTCAGCAAAACAATATTATTCATCATATTAACCTGTTTGTTAATGTGAATTTTGATCGCCTTTGTAGTTTTGCTTGTATTCATTTATTAATTTGTTTTGGGCTTATAGTTATATACAAATTAAAAGCATAAAGCACAAGAGCATAATTCAGATCTTAAGGCTCTGGGACAATGTGTTTCCTTTTGGGACAAGGGTATATGTTACTCAAGTTCAAGAAGCTCTGGGCTGGACACTATCTGAGCTTTCTGCAGCTCTGACTTGGTGGTCTGGAAGTTGAGAGATGCATTCTCTTCCCAGGACCAGCTCAGTACCCTTCGGCATCTGCCTCCCCTGTCCCCGACCTCCCCCACCGCCCCCACCACAAGCCTCAGCCTCTTCATCTGTAAATGGAGGCCTCTTCATCTGTAAAAGGGAGGGGGAGGTGGAACCCACAGATCTCAAGCTCTTCCCATCCCTGGTGTCCTAGGATTTGTCTTAACCCTCTTAAAAACCCCAGAGCACAGCAGTGGGGAAAAGTGAAACATTCACTCGTGAGAAAGCGAGCTCCCCTGCATGCCTAACATCCATTGCAGGCAAGAAAAACTGTCTCCCAGGGCCTCCATGAGCCCAGTGAATACCAACAAGGGACCAGCCGGGAGGGCAGGCGGTGAGCGAGCTGCTCATTAGGGCTTTGCTCATCAGGACCTAGTTGTCAACAGCCTAACGAGGCTTGGCTTGAGCTAGTGATCTCCTGGGAGCTGTTAGCAATCCCCACAGATGCGCTTTGTGGTTAGATGTGAAAGAGCGTGCTGACTTCTTCTTCATCTTCTTCTTCTTTAAGGAAAACAACTTTCAGTTCCCCAAGGAGCACATTCCTTCATTGTGAAGTCTTCCCTCCGCATTTCCCCATTCCCTCGGTAAAGAAAGGAAGCAAAAAAGCCTTGGCTGCTGCTTCTGCGTAGGCTTCTCAAACAACAACAGCAAAAAACTATTTTTGCAGCTCTCTGAAAAAGTCCCCACTGATGGCAGCAGCCAGAGAACATGAGGGGGCAAAACAGAGCTGACGCAATGCACATTTATTAGCAATGAGGAAAATTAATAAGGCACCAGCTCAAGGGCAGCCCCACAGACCTGGACACCCCAGGGACAGCTGTAGACCTGGTGGTCCCCAGGCTGAGTCCTCAAGATGCCTAATCAGTTGCAATTCTAGATCAACACAGCTGGAGTGAGGCTTGGAGATCATCTAGTCCAGAGGACAAATGCTTTTTATCACGCATGCCAAATCTAATTGATTGGTAGAGGCTGCCTGAAGCTCTGTGTTAAAAAGGATCTTGAGGCTGCATCTGGGTCCCTTTGGGAATGAGTGCTATAATTGATTAGCAATGTCTGCCATGGATGAAAGAAGAGGAGTGGCAGGATTCACACCATGTGTTTGCCACTCCTGGTCTAGTTCAATCCCACCATTTTTTTTTTTTTTTTTTTTTTTTT
>NW_012112919.1:7090494-7095907 GCF_000951035.1 Colobus angolensis palliatus | reverse complement strand
ACGGCATGATTCCTATCGCTCCTCTGCTAAAATCATGGTATGGCCTCTCCTTTCCCACTGAGTCAACTAACAATACACGAGTATGCCAGTTAGGGCCTCCACAGTCTCTTTCCCACAGAACAAGCCCGTGCGGGTCACTTGCAGTCTCACATGCTAGGCTTTCCCATGTTCCTGCCTTTGTCTGCATAACTTGCCCTCTCTTGACCTCTCCAATCCCACTTTTTTTTTTTTTTTTTTTTTTTTTTTTTTTGAGAGGGACTGAGTCCTGATGCCCATTGTTGGTAGGGTTTTCCCAGTCTTCTCAGGAATCTGACTCCTGTTGATCAGTGGCAGGTAGCCTGAATGTCTCTGAGCACTGAAGATGTCAGATCCAAAGACTGTCTCCAAAAAGCCAAAACAACTACTGATTTTAGTTAATGCTATAAGCTGCCTGTTTCCTGGAAATAATCAGTAAAATTAGTTGTCTCGTGGAATCGACTGGTCAGTTCAACCAATGTAGGTGATGTATCAGGCCTGGGTAAGCCCCAAACCAGTGTCTACCTAACATTAGTGGTCAGTTTTGTCAAAAAGAGTTCATGGGGGAGGCTAACCAACTATCTGAGCTCAAGACAACAGAATTCCCAAGTGGTCAACAAAGTTGTTCTAATCAGATGGATCACCGTCTGTCTGATTACTACCAGACAAACTTGAGTCAAGCTGTTCTAACCATCGTGGCCAGGACTCCACCTCCCTCACCCTCATCTCCTCCTGCCCTTCCAGCCTGGCTTCTTTCCTTTCCCCTCTTGAGCCGGTGACAGACCCTGCTTCCTCTGGCAGAGAATCCTTCTGCGGTAGGTTGAACACCTCGAGAAAGTCTTCCTGACTGATCCAACACCTGCAGATAGTTCAACTACCTTAGAGCCTCTCCTTCCATCTGTGACAGCTCAGAAACCATTCAGGCCACTCCTCATTTTAAAACTGAGGCTTGAGAATGGAAATGGCTCACTTGATATCATACAGGAGGTAGATTGTTGACTTTAACCAATTGCCCCCCACTCAGTTGGCTCAGGTCTCCTGATTCCAATACCAGGGTTGTGGTGGCTGCCCAGGGAAAATCCATTCTGTCTGGTTCACTGAGTTTCGTGCATTACTCAGAGCAACACAGATAACTTCTGAGGACTCCCGGAAGTGGGCGGACCTTCACTCTGGGATGGCAAAGAACTTGACATGTGATGGGGGTCTGCGGGGGAGTGTGAGGGGGGCGTGGGTCATTGGTAAGGGGGGTAGGCTGCAGGAGAGGGCTGACCTGGTATGAACCCTGGGGGGACTGCCAAGGGGCCCAGCCGCTACCTCCTGGGAACAAGGAAACAAGGTAGTTTATCTCTCTGGCCTCTGAGTGTTTGTCATACTGCCCCCTGGAAGTCTACCCTGGCATCTTAGGTCCCCAACATTCCCCATCTTTAATTCAACAATCCTCTTTTGGGTGGGGCAAGGAAAACAAGCCCTTCCACAAGGAACTCGGCTAAGTGAAAACTGGCCCTCAGTGGTGGTAGACAGAGCCCAGGTTTAGGTCAGGGATGGTCTTGAGTTGACCCCCGGTTCACCACTTACAAGCTGGGAGCTTGGCTGAGTTCCTTGATCTCACTGGGTCTCAGTTTCCTTGTTTGCAAAGCCAGGATAGAAAGATTACTGGCCCTCATAGGGTTTTTGTGAGGATTAAAGGGAGATTATCAATGTAAAGGGCTGAGCACAGGGCTTGGCACATGGTAGCTAATAACTGCACCTTGAATGTCTCTCCTCTCCTCTCAGTGCAGTACTGTACATGCTTCATTCAGGGCTCTGATCTCACCACACCTCCTTCAGGAAGCCTTCCCTGGACACACTCAACCCAGAGGAACACACTCAGCTCTGGGGAACTTCTAGGCTCACCTGCCAGTGTTCTATACTGAAAGCCTTGTTTCTCCAAAGAACCCACAGATCACTGGGGGCTGATGTGGTCTCCTGCCCTCCTCGCTCCTGCAAGCTCCCAGCTCAGAGCTGAACACACAGCGCATGCTGAATAACATGGCTGCACAAGCTCCTGGCACCCCCTCCCGGCCCCGGCCCACCTTATTCCCCCAGATCCCCTGACTTTCCAAACCCCTGTCTCATTTGTTCCTAATGCTTCTGTCTCCATGTCTCCAGAGCTCTGTTTGCATGAGGGAAAAAAGTCTACACACACACACACACACACACAGCCCAGAAAGCATCCAGTTGCTCCCGGGCCGGCTGCCAGCAATTGAGTGACCTGCAGCTTCCTCCCCAAATCACATTCCACTGGCACGGATCTTGCCCCGCCTGACGCCAGCCTCCGAACTCGCCCCCAGAGCAAACATTTCCAGTTGGCAGCTCGGCCTTGTTTTTCTGAGGCCCTGATTTGGGCTCCCTTATAGAAAATAGAAAACAAAATTCATGGGACCAAAAATGAAATAAAATAATTTTTAAAAGGATGGACGGCCGGGGGAAGGCATTTGCTCCAAGTCACATGGAAAAATAGAAGCTTCAGGGTGTGCAAAGAGTGTTTAAGAAGCAAACACACATGCTCACCATCCCCCCTGCCCTGCTGGCTTTGAGGCTGTGATCAATTCATTCAGGCTGCTGTCTCCCGCTAAAAGACTTACTCTGTTCTCATTCACAGCTGCAAGGGGAGGATCTGGGAGAAGGGTGGCGGGAGACCACAGATCTGAAAGGGGAGGGTGGTCGGGGTTACAGGACTGTTGTTTGTTCCAAAGGGGAAATTAGAGGAAGAAAAATAAACATGGCCAGCCAGATTTTAACCCCAGTGCATGAGGCCTCCGGGGATAGACAGGGTATGTGTGTGCGTGTGCTGGCGTGTGCACATGCCTGTGGGCGCCGCCGTGTTTGCCTTCTCAAAATAAGAGCTGCTCAGTGGAAAGATGTCATAACCCAGGCTCAGGCGGCGGGGGGACAGGCCAGCCGGGGGGAGCCGAGGCTGGCGCCCAGGCCTGCCGATGGGGTCAGGCAAAGGCCGGGTGTCAGAACAGGGGAGCTGTGAGTCAAGGGCCAGGCGTGTGATGCCAAAGGTCAGCCCCCAGCTGGGGCTCAGTCCGTGGGGAAGAGGTGGTCTCAGGAGCATTGCTAAGAAAGGATGAGCTCATGGGATGTGGGGCTCATCTCAGCAGGGGAGGGTGGCAGTGTGGGGAGTGAGGCCCCAGGGGAGGTCCGTGGAGGTGGAAGGGACTAGGTGAGGTGGCAGGGTGGGGAGGAGGACAGAGAGGTGGTTAGCTGACTGCAGAGTGAGGGCAGATGGCCACCAATCTGGCTGGGTCACAGAGCTGAGGAGCAGGGCTGCAAAGAACCTCCTGCCCGGGAACAAGGATGCTGGGAGGTGGCATGGGGAAGGAGATAGGGATCCCAGGACTGAGAGCACGTGGGACCTGGGCTGAGATGTAGGGTCCTCGGCCCAGCAGAGTCCCAGATGTGTTGTCAAGCATCAGGCCAGGAGTGAGTGGGCAGTCACACAAGAAGCCGGGCAGGTCCTTCAGCTTGGGAAGCCGTGAGACAGGGCGAGAGCAGGCAGCTCAGAGCTGGCACGAGGACCTGTATGGCTGGGCTGCTTCTCCATGGTGCCAGCTTCTCCATACAGGGAAGATCCTGGCACCTTTAAGGGAGCTGGCAGTACCAAAGAGATCCCAGAGTGAGGGCCTGATGGAGTCTGCAGTGGCTGTAGGTGCTCAGCTTGATGGTCAAGGGCTCTGGAGCAGGAAGGTACACAGCCCAAGAGGGAAGATCCAGTATCCCCCAGAGGGCAATGGCAGGACCGCCTGTGTCCTAATCACATGGGGTATGTAATAAAATGTACCTTTCTGCCATTCTTCCTACCTGCTGGATCAGAACCCGTGTGATTGGGCCACCGAGGAGCTGAACTTTAGATGGCCAGCCATGGGATTCTCCTGCACATTCAAGCTGAAGAATCCGTGCCCGAGCTGATGTTGCCAAATCCTTTGACCTTCCTGGCCCCTCTTCTCTGGCTGTCCACTATCTGTCCAGACCCTAGGAACCACAGGACTTTCCACTTTTCCTTTACCACAGTCTTCAAAGAGAGTAGTCGACAAACCTTTCCCAAGGGTGTTTTGACTTCGATTCTGAATCTTTGTGAACCCAAACAAATGAGTCTCTAATGGTGGAAATTCAGGCCTGGAGAGGGCCAGAAAAAGAATCTTGGGAAGAACATGGGGTGCCTTCCAACTAACCCTCAAATTCACTGTGTATCTGGTAGGCCCCTAAGATAGTTTTTTAAAAAATATGTTTCCTTAATTGATCAGTTCTCAGAATAGTGACTTGGTTCTTTTTTATTGTCATTTTGAATTCTTGGATTTTTACAATATTTAATGTGTTTCAGTTCATTGCAGGATTTTTGTATGTTTGTTTTGGTTTGTTTTTGAATGCACAAATAATCCCATTTTATCCAGTGGGAGCTCCTTCAAGTTGGCACCTGAGTCCTTTTGACATGCCCCTCATGGTGTTTGATCACTTTCTCACTTTCTGGTTCAGGATGTTCTCGGCTCATCTTGTATATTTGTTGCTCCAGACCTGGAAACAGGCAATTCTCCAAGAAACCTTGGTTCCCTTCAGTGAAAAAAGATACTTAGAGACCACAGTTTGGGCACTATACGTGCTCAACCAGAGACAGCTTCTTTTCTTTTTGTTTCACAGTCTTCTCGAATAACTTGAGTCTGGGCCAAGTGCATCTGAAGGACACCACATTCTGCATCATTAAGTGTGTTTCTCCTGGATCCCAGGCTGTCTCTTCCTTGGAGGTAACTGCCCACCTAAAGCAGCCTCCTTTCTTTTTCTTCTGTCCCCAGAGATTAACCTCAGTCTCCAGGGCTGGTCCATCAGCCCCAAAACCCGCCCCACCATCTCTTTTGGGTATGTACTGGAATGTGAGATGCACCAAGAGAGTTGTTTACTTCTCTATGCCATAGGTTCTTCATCTGCAAAGTGAGGTTTTAAGGATTTTATTTTTCTTCTTTTAGAGTTAGGGTATCATTCTGTCACCCAGGCTATAGTGCAGTGGCACAATCACAGCTCACTGCAACCTCCAACTCGTGAGCTCAAGTGATCTTCCCACCGCAGCCTCCCAAGTAGCTGAGACTACAGGTGCACACCACCACACCTGACTAATATTTTAATTTGTTTTTAGAGATGGGGGTCTTGCTATGTTGCCCAGGCTGGTCTCAAACTCGTGGTCTCAAGTGATCCTTCTGCCTCTGCATTCCAAAGTGCTGGGATTACAGGCATGAGCCACTGCACCTGGCCAAAAGTATTTTAAATGAGATAATTCAAAGTTCTTAGCACAGTGCTTAGCAAATAGTGAGCACTAGAATACCATATAGATTCGTTTTTTGTTTGTTTGTTTGTTTGTTTGTTT
>NW_012112919.1:7081983-7090220 GCF_000951035.1 Colobus angolensis palliatus | reverse complement strand
GCCTCCCAAAGTGCTGGGATTACAGGCTTGAGCCACCGAGCCCGGCCAGATTTGTATTATTAATAGTGTCTGCCAGGGGAACCTACAAGGTCTTTATGTGTACAAATAGAATTTCTGGCAGACTTCTCCAATATTCCCCAGTTAGAGGGTTTGTAGATCCTCCCACCTTGCTGTAAAACAGAGACACAAAGGAATTTCTGCCGCATTAGACCGTTTGAAGGAGGGAGCCCCCAGTTGGGAAAGGAGCATTCAAAAGAAGGAATAAGCCTATGGAGGGATGTCTTACGCTGCAGGAAACACACAAATGTGTGTAGAGGATGGTGGGCACTGCAAAGCATGTGTGGGGTAAGAGGAACTTTGTGTAAGTATAAACCAGAATCGCAGGATGGCAGGGCTGCATGAAATTTTAGCCTGTGGGATCTGAGGCAGCTCTAGGGACCGGCTCCCCACTCCCCACTTATTGACCGGCAGTCAATAAGCTAGTCACAGATATTCCTGTTTCTCCTCTTTCCACACAGACAGTAGCTTTGCATGACTCTTCCATCTTTAAAATTAGGCACAGCCATGAGGTTTGCTTTAGTCAATGAATTGTCAGCAGAAGGGGCGTGTGTCACTCTAGATAGAAGCCTTAAGGGCCAATGTACAATTGGTCAAACTTCCTTCCCCTGCCTTAGCCTGCGTTCCCGTGTGACTGTGGTGCAGAGGCTTCCCTGCTGACTTGTGATGGACAGGTCATGTGTGGTCAAGAAGAAATTCTTGTTGGGCTTAGCCCCTGAGATTTGGGGTTGTTTCCACAGCAGAACCTAGCCTGCCCTGTCTGATTGCTCTCTATCTCCTTCTCAGTGGTTTATCCCCTGTCTCAGGGAGTCTGCTTCCCTCTGTGAATCTGCTCCATCCTCTTCTCATTCTTTCCCCTGACTCTAGGATAGCTCTTCTTGCCTTGGAGCCTTGGAGCTCCTCATCTCCACTTTCACGTCTCTTCCACTTGCCTGACATTCTTCTAGGGCCCATCTCTGCTTTGTGGCTTTACCTGTAACTGTCATTCTTCAGGATCTCTTACTTTGGAGAGGTAAAGAAAGACTCTGACTGCCCCAGCGCATCTCTTCATGCCAAGCTGCACATCAGTTATTGCTGGCTGTGCAGCAATAACTGGCTCTCTGGGCTCGATCCCAATCCCTGGCCCAAATGGCTAGAAAGGATGAAGACAAGTGACGACAGGGGTGCTATTACAAGATACAAAACACAGCGCCTGCCCCAGGATGTGATGGGGGCACGGCCACATGGCAGGGGCTATGAGTGGGCAGATACCAGGCCTAGGGAACGGGTGAGAGAGAGGGAAGGATGTTTGCGTTTAAGCACTAAATCAAATTAACCTTCCATCTACAAGATACTAAACATCTGGCTGAAACAAGAGCACTTTGACAGAACATCTGGATGTGCACTCGGCACAGTGTGCAGCAGCTGGATCCTTGGCAGCATCTGCGGGAGTGACTGATGTGGGGTCTCCTCCGTGTGTTTAACATCACATTGGTGCTTTCCTTTGCCTGTAACAGAAAACCAGATTCACACTGGTTTAAATTTTAAAAGGGAAATTTTTAGCTTGCTGGGCTGAAAAGTCCAGAGATGAGGCTGGCTTCAGGTTAATCTAACAGCTGAACAATGTCACCAAGGACCCAGTTTCTCTGTTTCCTGACATCAGTTTTATCCCCAAACTGGCTCCCCTTGGAGGTCCCAGAAAGGCTGCCAGAAGTCTGCACAGTTTCACTTATCTTGCTAACATCAGAAGAGTGGGTTCATATTTGTCCCCCATGTTGCTAGCAATAAAGCCTGACACCACCTACTCTGATTGGACAGGACTGGGCCCCGTGCCACACTGATCCAATCACTGTGACCAAAGGGTAATGGAATGTGCTGACTGGCCTAGTCACATGCTCCACCTTGGAACCAGAACCATGCAGTTCTGAAGCCAATTTCTTCCAAACTGCATGAAAGTCGGGCACTGTGGTTCATGCCTGTAATCCCAGCACCTTGGGAGCCAGGAGGATTGCTCCAGCCCGGGAGTTCAAAACCAGCCTGGGCAACATAGCAAGATGCTGTCTCTACAAAAAACAAAATAAAATAAAATAAAATAAAATAACTGGGCATGGTGGCACACGCCTGTAGTCCCAGCTACTCAGGAGGCTGAGATGGGAGGATCACTTGAGCTCAGGAGGTCAAGGCTACACTGAGCCGTAATTGCACCACTGCACTGCGGCCTGGACAGCAGAGCAAGACTCTGTCTCAAGAGGAGAGAGAGGAAAAAAATGAACTGCATGGATTCCCAACACAAGTTGGAGAATGTTGAGAAGAGGGAAAAGGGCCATGGAGGTATATCTGCTGCTAGACATAGGGTTGGGGCGGGGGTGAGGCAAGCGAGGAGCCTAGGGCACAGAATTTAAGAAGATATTCCCTCTCGGGGTCATGTGTGGACCCTGAAGTGTCATAGCCCTGAAAGGGAGCATCTCCTTAAGTGTTGTGCTCATTTAGACATGCCATTTGCCTCACCCTAGTGACAGTGTGAGCCCTGGAGGCACAATAAATTACCCCAAAACTTGGTGGCTCCAGACAACAAACATTTATCATCTTACAGTTTCTGTGGGAAGGGAATTTGCAAGTAGTTTAACTGGGGGTTCTGGCGCGGGGTGTCTCATGGGATTGCAGTCAAGATGTCAGCCAGTGCTGTAGTCATCAGAAGGCTTGCCTGGGGCTGGAAATCCACTTCCAAATGGCTCCTTCACGTGGCTGTTGGCAGAAACTGAGATCTCAGTTCCTCCTCATGTGGTCTCTTCATAGGACTGCTGGAGCTTCCTCATGGCATGGTGGCTGGCCTCCCTCATAGCAAGTGGTCCAAGAAAGAGCAGGGTGAAAGCTACCCCGCCTTTTAGGACATAGTCTCAAAATTCATACAGCATCATTCTGCTACTTTCTATTCTTTTGAAATGAGTCACTAGTCCAGTCCATATTCAAGAGGAGGGGAATTAGCTGCCACCTTTTGTAGGAAGGAATGCCAAAGAATTTGTGGACGTATTTTTTTAGTTTTTAAAAGGGTTATTTATTTTTTGTTTATAGAGACAGTCTTGTTCCATTGCCCAAACTAGAGTGCAGTGGCACGATCATAGCTCACTGCAGCCTCAAACTCCTGGGCTCAAGTGATCCCCCCACCTCAGCCTCCCAAGTAGCAGGGACCACAGGCGTACACCACCATGCCCAGCTATTTTTTTTTATTTTTATTTTTATTTTCTGTAGAGATAGTGTCTTGCTGTGTTATCCAAGCTGATCTCAAACTTTTGGCCTCAAGTGATCCTCCTGCCTCAGCCTCCCAAAGCGTTGAGATTACAGGTGTGAGTCACTGCACCCTGTCTGTAGACAAATTTAAAGGCACTCCTTGAGACAATGACATGATAACTGGGTCACTAAAGATGCTTGAATTACAGCTTCCTTACTTCCCATTATCTAAGACTGAGATAATACATATGCTTTATCTCATGTGCCAACTTTGCTTGATTGGTAATGACTGTCTGAGAGAGTTAAGATTGATTGTTAATATCTGCTCTTGGCCAAACCAACACTCATTGCTTCCTATGATTTTGATAACAGAATTTGTCTTTGTTCAGGATCCAGCTGCAATGTGCTCAGAGAAGGTGGCTACCCCATCATGAATCAGGATTGTCCTAAACGATACCTCCCATGGGAAGGGGTAATCTCATTTGCTCTTGCCAGCAATTGTGACGCAGTTTGGCCAAAATAAGGGGAGTTCTGATGGAGAGGTTCTGGAAAAGGTTTTCCTTCTGGATTAAATGGCAGTGGTGGGGAGAATACTTCCTTTGAAAGCAGTTTTAGAAGGACATAATGCTTGTAGGTCAGGCTGCCACATGACCACCCAAAGGAAAAACTTTAAGAATTTCTAAGAGATGGAGCCAGAGCCCAGACATCATGGAGCTGCTGGGTTAACTGACCCTGGAACTGCCCTCCTCTGGACTTCCTGTTCTGAGCGATAACAAATGCTCTTATTGACATTGGGTGGCCCAGTGCAAGCTAATCGATATGTGAGATAGTCCCACATATCAAGATGGTTTTATGTTCCTTCATACACCTTGAAGAAAACCAGACAAGTTCCTTCCTGGCATCCTGCGAGAATATGACTCAATATGACTTATCACGTCCTTCTTCAGGATCACAAGGCTGTCTGGAGCCTCTTCTTGGCTAAGTAGGACTGCACTTTGTCTTCTTTCCTTTTGTTAGATGCAGATCTTTTTCCAGAGACCTTCACCAAGGAATCCAGAGCCACTTCAGGTCTGGGACCCAGTGAGTGGCAAGTTCATTGATCTCTGGGGAAAGGGAAGGGCTTTTGGCCCTCAAGAAACTTGTTTATGATAGACCCCTAAGACCCAGTCACCCAGGAGTGGGGACCAGGGATGCCAGGGGTCAGGTCTGGCAAGGGAGCTAACTGCTCCAGAGCCTACCCCGTTTCTCTTCCTGTTCCCTCTTCTCCTTCCAAGAGCTTCTCTTCCTCTCTGCTTTCCTCGGCCCCAATATCCATTGTCTCCTTTTGCATTGAGACTGTTATTCTGGACACATGGATGCTCAAAACCAAGGCTGCATTTCCCAGCCTCCCCTGCAGTTGGGGGCGGCTGTGGGAAGCATATTCTGGCCATTGAGAGGCAGGGGGACGAGTGTGTCAGCTCCTGCGCTGGGCCATAAAGTGGGGTACAGTACCCTTCCTCTACCCTGCTGCTTGAAATAGACTGTTGTGTTTGGGGGTAGGCATGTTTGATCATGAGGATGAGGATGACACCCTGAAAATATTGGAAAGAGAAGGCTCCTGGGCTCCCACGGCAGCCCTGGACCTCCTACTTCTGATTGTTATCTAAGTGAAACTTCCATCTTGTTTGTTTGAGCCACTGTTATGTTGGGGTCTGTGTTACCTGTAGCCCAGACCTTTTTCTCCCCTCTCCTCCTTTCTTTCTCCTCCTCTCTCTTCTTTATATTGCTCTCTTTTCTCCTTTTCCTCCTTCCTCCCACTCCTTTTTTCTCCCAATCCCCAAAGCCGCTCGCCTTCCCCTCCTCTCTTCTCTCCAACCCACTAGCTTCTTCCAAAATGGCAGGTGATAGGCACAGACACCAAGGGTGTGGAGAGCCTTCCCGCTCCCTGATCTCTGTGAATGTGTCCCTGTCCCAAAGGCCCTGGCTTGCTGGGGATTTGCTCCCACCCAGCGGAGCCTCCTGCCATGTCCACCTCTGTGCTCTCAGGATAGCCTGCACCCAGGGAGGAGGCAGAGAGCCAGCAGGGCGCCAACCTCAGGCAGCCTGTCCTGTGGCCCAGTGCCCGGTGTCCAGCTCCTGTCTCATGATTCTGCAGTGACCGCTGTGGTGCCTGGAACTGGACGCTTGCCTGGGCTGCAGACCATCTGGCTGTGCCCTCTGGCTTCCCCAGAAAGGGATGCTCTTCATGTCAGGAAGCTGACGCCAGCCTGCTAGGAGCTGGCCATGTCTAACTCTTTGTTCTTCAGCCTCAAATACAGACTTTGCCTGGGGTGGGTGATGGTGGCAGGAGAAGAGAAGCCAAAGAGGATTCACTCGCCACAGAAACTTCATGAAAACCACTGTGCAGGCCCCTGTGACTTCCCCTTCCAGCCCTGCCCTCTGGGCCCCTATGCCAGCCCTCTGTCCCTGCTTAGCCCACACAGGTGACAGATGGTGCCTTGAAGACAAGTCCTGGGATGGGGCCCAGGGTGCCAGTGTCAGCTGTGGCCGGGCGCTCCCCTTTCATCCTCCAGCATGTGGCTGGGATAACCCCAGCTCTTCACCTGGCTAAGCAGGGCTCAGCAGGGCAGAAGGGCTGAGCTGCATGAGGCCACATGCAGGGATTTAGAACCTTTGGGAGTGGAGGCCCAGCGGGGAGAGGAGAGATGGCCAAGGCCCCAGGGTGGGCAGGAGAGTTAAGGGAGGCCAATACTGGGCCCTGCTTGCAGCCAGTACCATGAGTGCAGGGCCTCTACTGGATTCAAACCACAGGGAATGCATGAAGGACACCCGTTTGCCTCCAGGCTGCTCTCAGAGAAGCTGGCCTCTCCCTGGGCAACGCTTTTGTTCTGGACTCCAACTCAAAGCCAGTTTTTGACAAGAAGCCAGGCTGGGAGCAGCTTCACCTGGGCACCCCCAGATCACTGACTGCCTGTGCAGTTCATGGTGGTGTGATGTCAGGTCAGAATTCTCCAGACGCTTTCCATCTGGAGTCAACACTATCCTTGCAGCTGCTCCGAAGGCCGCGCCCTGTGGCCAGCCATGGACAGGATCGAGTGTCCATCCTTCTGGAGGCCGAGCATAGGGCAGGCTTCGGAAGAACAAATTCAAAGGCGGCTTTTTTTCAAAGATAAACTGAAAGCCAGTAGAGGCTGAGGGAACAGAGAAGTGCTTGTGGGGTGGAAGGGCAGAAACTCTGAGCCCGGAGGGAGCAGGAGAGGCCTGCCAAGTCCAGGGCTAGGCCAGGAGTGCTGGGGAAGCATGTTGAGGGAGAAGCTGGAAACCATGGAGAGAGAGATGAATGCAAATAGGAGTATATATCTCTCTCTCTCTCTCATGCACACACGCACACATATGTAATTTCATACCCCATCCCATTCTCTATGTTCTTTGAGTTTTGCTCTGCCAGGAACACCCTCTGTCCACCTGGAGAATTCCTTTCACTCTTCAGAGCGTCACTAAAATGTCACCTTCTCTGTGAAATGTCCTCTCCGGGGCCCCTCCCTCTCCCCAAGCCGATTCATCAGTGCCCTCCTGGGGTTCCAGTGACCCTGCCACGCCACCGAGCTCACACTGCTGTGCTAGCAGATGGCCTCACAGCCCACGCATCCAGCTCCCTGACCAGGAGGACCTCAGGGCAGGCCGAGGAGGCCTGGCAGAGCTCAGGCTGAGCAGACCAAGACACATGGTCACTTCTTTGCCCAGTGCTGAGCACACAGCTGGGGCTCAAACAAATATTAGTCATAACTATTTGGCCAGGGCCAAATAGTAACTGTTTGATTGTTATTGGTTGAATGTATGTCCATAGGCCTTTATCATAGGCCCACATGCAACCCCAAGCCACAGAGGTCTCTTCCGCTCTCTCTTCTGTGTCTTGGAGTTATTTGGTGGTTAGTCTTCAGTGTGGGGGAAAAGTTACAAAAAAAAAAAAAGCAATCGAGTTTTGTTGGAACAAACCAATGAAACCAAAGCTGCCCAGATGTTCCCGCCACCCAAGAAGCCTAATGAGGAAGAGGGAGGCCTGGGAGCCTGGAGGAAATTCCTTTCTGCACCCACCCAGACACATGGTGCCAGGCAAGGTGCAAGCTGCTTCACCTGTCAGAGCCTGGTAATAGCTTTCACAGCGTTGTTGTAAGAAACAAATGAGATGACAGATGACAAAGTGCTTGGCCAAACAATACAGCACGTCCACAGAATCGTCTCATGCAGCCCCATCTCTCCCTTCTCTCATTTCCAGTTCTAGAAAACTGGCATCAGTTACAAAGGCCTTGAGGAACTCCATGAAATTGTCAACTGTTGGAATGAGGATCCCTGAATGTTCTGGAGACAACAACATAAAAGTAGAGAAACAGGTCCATATTCGGTACTCACTGAATGCTTGTTGATGAGATTACATTTTTAAGAAAGATTTCTAACTCCAAATGTTGAAAATTCAAATCTATCAAGAGTGGCTGTTGACCCAGAATGGTTCAATTAACTGGAACTCTAGCCCCTGAACATTCTGGGTAACCAGAAATAATTTTCTCTGGGAAAACCCAGGGCCAGCTCACAGTAAGCGTGACCTCACCCTGTGCTCCCCAACACTGCAGGATAGGGACATGAAGCCAAGGATAAATGTCGCACATCTTCAGGGAGAACCAATTTTATTCCGAAGCTTTTTGGGAGGATGAAAATTACCAACAAGAATTTCCCTCGTTCTAAAGTCTGCATTTTCCCCATATTTTAACATTTAACATCTAATTTTAACACTTTAACATCTAGTGTGGTCATGTTTTTTGCTTCTCAAAAAAGAAAAAGTTATATATCCTTAAATCCATGGTGCTGTTGCAGTGACAGCACTTTGGGACTAAGCAAATAAACCAATCACACAAATCGCTTTAAATGGAAATATAAGTCATTTAAAAGATAGTTTTTAATGATAAAACTTGCCAGGAGGCACTAAAAAGCAGAAGGTG
>NW_012112919.1:7053853-7081242 GCF_000951035.1 Colobus angolensis palliatus | reverse complement strand
CAGGAGAATCACTTGAACCCGGGAGGTGGAGGTTGCAGTGAGCCGAGATTGCACCACTGCACTCCAGCCTGGGCAACAAGAGTGAAACTCCATCTCAGAAAATAATAATAATAATAATAAATTAAAGATTGGCAAGGCAGGGGTGTCCCACGTGACACAGGAACCTCATGGCCCTTTGGTGACACACCTGTGTCCACAATGCCTGTGGGGTGAGCACAAGTGAAGACCACCAGGCTGCTGGGGGCAAATGGAGTACTGCAGTCATGCCTGCCCTTCCCCTTCCAACTCCACTCCCCTCTGGGCCAATCTCGGGTGAGGACAGAGCTTCAGGGACCACACAGGTCGTCAGCCAAAAATGAGTCCACTTTGTCAAGGAGTTACCTCACCCAGCCAGACTCACTTCAAACTTTTGCAGGAAGAATATGGCTAGGAGGAGAGCTGGAATCCCACTGGAATAATCCTGGCTGGTATAAGCCTGAGACCCTCAGTCCATGTCTTTAAAGAAGGAAGCATCTGAGCTGGTGCAAGCTCTCCTGTCACTCTTGGGGACAAAGGGTTGTGGCAGCTGTGGGCCCAGCCCAGATTGAGTAGGCAAAGCTGGCTCTCATGCCGTCTGGCTTTGCCAGGTCCTGAGCCCACCGACCCTCACTCTGGACCTCACAACGACCTCTTAACCCCACCATCTCTCACCGTCTTCCTGAGCCCAGGTTGGGACTGCCTCAGCTATCCCAGCCCACACTCTGCCTGGGACTCAGAGGCAAACCTCATAATTTCGAGAACATTTGACATTACTTCAGCATCTAATATTTTTCAACCTGGGACCATTTGCCCAACATCCCTCTAGACCGAACTTCTCAGCCTCTTCCTGTGCCTCAGCTCACATGAAGGATGGCATTTGCAGACAGCTGCACACCTTGGGCCACCTCTAAGCCAAATCCCCGGCTTCTAATGCCGCCCCACTTTCTCCCACTTGGTGCTGCCTCCGAATCTCAGATACCGTCTATTTATTGCACTTTGCACCGCGTACTTCGGTTGCTTATTTAGGTGCCAGTCTCGGTTGGGGGCAAGTCCTGGGTTTTCTAGAGGATTTTTTTTTTAAATCCCCGTGGCCCCAGTGACCAGCCCAGCATCTAACACACTGCCCGCAGGAAGCCTGTGTCCCTGAACCCCTTCTCCCGGGCCAAGATAGGACCTGTTTGAGGAAGACGGAAAAAGTGCTCCGTGAGCAGGATTATGAAACGACAGGGATGACGTGAGGGACTTTCGAAACCCTGGGAAGGAAGATGCCCACGTGAATGACAGCCCCTTGCTATTCTCGGCCACCAGAGGTTCAGGTTTTAACTCGGGACAGCTGCCCGGAGCCTGCAGTCAGCCGGGGACAGAGCCTCCCGCCAGCGCAGCAGACTTCTGCTGCCCCCTAGTGGTGCCGGGGCCTCAGCCAAGTGGGGTCTCCAAAGGCTCCAGCTTCTGTTCTCTGGGAAACTTCTCAGCCGCAAGGCTGAAAATAGAGATGTCCACCTCGCAGCTGCCTGGGGAACGCCTCTTTGCAACCGGGAACCAGGAGGAGCTAAGAGCAGGGCCTTAGGGGGTTTTCCATTTACAGCTTTGCAGTTGAACTCACAGTGTGACTTTCAGTGACCTCCTTCACCGTTCTAAGCCTCAGTTTTCTCATCTGTAAAATAGAGATTTTAATATGAATCCTCCCTCTTATGGGTTTTGTACAGATCAAGGGAGATAATAAATGAAAATTGTTTAACACATAGTAAAAACCTGGCACATACAAGGACCCAGAGGGGTAGCTATTGCTATTATTATAACGAGGAGAATCTGGGTGACCCTCTCGTCCACACTTCTATTCCCAGGACCTGGGGGCTGCTCTAAGTGTCTGCTGAATGAGTGAATGTATTACAGGTGCTTTTGACTTTCTTCTTTCTACTTTCCTGTATATTCTAAAATTTCTACCATAAACATGTTTATTTTTACAATCACAATAAATTGAAAAACTTTAAACAAGGAAACGTGTAAAAAAAAGGGAAAATGGGAGGAGTACAGAAAGTTTATGCTCATACTTACCTGGCAGAGGAGATACCATGATCACAAAGGTGGTTTTCCCAGGGTGAAGCTCACAATTGCACCCCGGAGGTGCAGACTCCTGTGTTTTCCCCAAAGGAAAAAAAGAAAAGAAAGAAAGAAAAGTTTGTCCTCCCTTGGATTGACTCCATTCTCCTCCTCCAGATGGTGATGGCAACGAGCAACAGGAACACACTCCTTCCCCAAACACCTCACCCTCCACCTTCTCAAATTGGCCCAAGTTTGGGTGGAAATGTTAGGCCACCCCAGGCGCAAAGCCCTGGCACCAGGCCGATTTCCTGGAGTGGGTGGATCTGGTTTGGTGGGGACTGTGACAGTTCCATTCTGCCACCCTGGGCCAGGTTTGGAGCATTGCGCTTGTCACAGACTTTGGTCTTGCGGGTGTCGAGGCCACCATGGGCCTCATAATTATTTCCTTGAGTGCAGATTCTTTGCCAGCACAGAGAGGTGGTAGCAGGCCTGGGGTGGGGTTGGGGAGACGGACTGATGCAGACAGGGTCACTCACAGGCACCATCAGGAGGAGGGGAGTGGAGTCAATTCAGAGGAGGATACATTTTTTTGCACCCTCCCACTTTCCCATATTTTCCCTTTTCTTTACCCATTTCCTCATTTAAAGTTTTAAAAGTTATTGTGATTATAAAAGCAAACATGTTTATGGTAGAAATTTTGGAATATACAGGAAAGTCAAAAGAAGAAAGTCAAAAGCATCTGTAATACATTCACTCGTTCAAGAGATACTTAGAGCAGCCCCCAGGTCCTGGGAATAGAATGGTGAACGAGAGACCCCATCTCAACCCTCCCAGAAATCATGCTTAGGTAGGGGAATCCCATTACCCTGAGACAACCACTTACAATAGTTTCATATGCTTCCTTTAAGATTTTTTCCATAAATATGTCTAACCTATATTTAGTTATTTCAGAGCTCACTGAGCTCATACTTATCTACACCAATATATGCTATTTATCAAAAATATTTTATCACATGTATTGTTTTAATGACTGAGTGTTCCAACATAGAAATGTAAAATAATCCATTTAACGCATCTCGGGCTTTCAGTTACTAGCTTGCTTGCTTGTTTCCAATCGTTTTGTGATTCTAAATTACAATGTGATTAAAACATTTTAGATAATTTATCTGATCTGCTTTGATTATTTTTCTACAGAATAAAATAAATAAATAAAAATTTATTTTACTAGAAAATAAATTATTAAATCAAATGGAATAAATATTAGAAGCAACACAAAAAAACCACTGAATGCTGATTATAAAGTAATACAAGCATTCTGAAAAATATTTAACAAAATAGAGAAAAGTACAAAGAACAAAATAATGCTCACCTAGAATTCCACTACCTCCAGGTAACTGCTATTAATATTCTTTATACATAGTTTTCCCGTTTTTTTTATCTGCATATAAGGGCACTAAAATACAGTCTGGGCCCGGTGCGATGGCTCATGCCTATAATCCCAGCACGCTGGGAGGCTGAGGCAGGTGGATCACCTGAGGTCAGGAGACCAGCCTGGCCAACATGGTGAAATCCCGTCTGTACTAAAACTACAAAAAAATTCGCCAGGCATGGTGGCAGGGGCCTGTAATCCTAGCTTCTAGGAAAGCTGAGGCAGGAGAATCGTTTGAACCTGGGAGGTGGAGGTTGCAGTGAGCCGAGATCGCACCATTGCACATGGGCGACAAGAGCAAAACTCCATCTCAAAAAACAAAATAAAATCCAGTCTGACAGTCTTTGTATTTTAATTGGAGTTGTACATTTTTCTATGCATATTTTTCCAAAATGAGATTTTACTATAAATATTTTGATTCTGTACTCTAATTTTTGATGATAAACTGTAATTTTCTATTATTATTATTTTGAGACAGTCTCACTCAGTCACCCAGGCTGGAGTACAGTGGTGCAGTCATGGCTCACTGCAGCCTCGATCTCCCAGGCTCAAGTGATTCTCCAGCCTCAGCTTCCTGAGTAGCTAGAACTACAGGTGTATGCCACCATGCCCAACTAATTTTTTTTTTTTTCTGTAGAGACAAGGTCTCACTATGTTGCCCAAGCTGGTCTCAAACTCCTGGGCTCAAGCAATCCTTCCACCTCAGCCTCCCAAAGTGCTGAAACTATAGGCGTGAGCCACCACACCCGGCCCCATTTGTATACATTCATTTCTATCACCTCTTTTTTTTAAGCAATAGGGTCTGGCTCTGTTGCCCAGGCTGGTCTCAAACTCCTGGGCCCAAGCAATCCTCCCGCCTCAGCCTCCAAAGTAGCTGGCACTACAATCCAGCTATGGGCACACACCACCACACCCAGCTTCTACCACCTCGCTTTGAATGACTGCACGGTATTCCACTGTAATTATATACTATAATTCATTCAAGTGTTCCTTTATTCTTAGACTTCTCAGTTGTATACATCTCCTGCTATTAGAAGCCATGTTGTGATAAACATTCTTGTATGTGCATCTTTATGTGTCTTTGCTTTTTTAAAAGATTACTTGTCCCTCGAGTTCTCTGGTTATCCATTTCCAGAATAAAACCATATGTACTGACCATCCCATAAAAAAGTTGTTGGTACTGTACATGTTTGAAGTGTTCCTCTAGTTCCCTGCCTTGTTTTTATTTCCCTGGAGCTTGTTCTGCTTTTGTTTGGCTTGGCTTTTTCTCTTGATATTCACATATAGGCTTTCCTTAATCATTCACTGATCTTTGGCTGTTATCTTCTATTTAAGGGGATAATACTAAAAAGCTAATTGGGAGTTTCCAGGTCAAGATGCCAGGTTGAGCCTACACATTCAACTTTTCTCCCTCCTGAAACCCCACCAGCATTATAGTAAAGAGATTGAGAAAATGCACATATAAACCAAAAGGATGGGGAAAACATGAGAGAGGCCATTGCAGCCAAACTTTGGAAGCTGGAAAACAGATGAACGCATGGGGACTAATTTAACAGAACCCGGGAAGAGCTGATGCTGAGGTGGGGAAAGCTGAGAAGCATACAGATCCGCACTGCAGAATCCTCAGGAGCTCAGGAACTGGCAGCCCCTGGAACTTCTAAGGTCAAGGCAAAGGGGGCCTGAATGGAGGAGGGTGAGGGAAAGCTGTGTGGCAGGCCTCCAGCACCCCAGACGCTCTCCCTTCCCCTGCAACACCAGGCAGCTGTCCTCCCCACCCAGATGAGATCCAACCTGTCTTCTCTGGGAAGGAGGAAACTGAGTCTCCGTGGCTGGAGGTCAGCTGGCACAGGTAAGGGTGTGAGCTGCAGAATAGAAACAAGGGGTTTTGCTGCTTGCTGCCTGCTGAGCCACCCAGGGCAACAGCAGCCAGGTCCTTGCCTCCAGGCAGGAGATGAGGAAGCTCTGGGAAAGCCTAGCATACTGGAAAGTGCGCTTGGACAAACCGAAGCGTAGCTTAACCCAAAGCATCCGGCTTACACCCCTGAGAAGCCCAAGAAGAAAGCTCTAAAGCCCTTGACATCTGGCTTTCCTGCAGTAAGTGGCCCAGTGGCCCGGCATTGCCCTGCCTTGGACTTGAAGCTAACAAGCCCCCTCCTCAGGCTCAGAGGCTGATCCTCACTCTAATTGCCAGCAGATGGCCGAGGGCTACCTAGCACCAGTGGAATACCTCTCTCATCAGAGCCAGAGACACCAACGAACAGAATGAGAAACACCCAGGAGCAGACAATACGTATGAGAGAGACAGGAGGACGGTTACTAATGTTGATAATATTTATTTACTATCAACAGAGATAGGAGAAAAGCTACTGTCTCCACCAAACAGGAGCAAGATGCTCTTTTTAAAGGCTCACTGAGAGAATGTCTCCAACCTTTTAACAGCGGCGGGGTTGGGGGGGAATGACGGCAGCCATGAAAAACTCGACAGCAAGTGTGGAAGGTAAAATTGAGGAAATTTCCCTGAAAATGTATAGCAAAAAGACAAAAAGATGGAAAATCAGAGAAACCGAAATAGGAAGTCCAACATCCAAATTGCTCTTTCTGAAGAGCGATTTCGGAGAGATCAGAAAAAGAAAAAGGAAGGAACTAATAAACAATTTAAGAAAATTACTCAGAACTGAAAGATGTACATTTTCAGATTGAAAGGGCCTGCATGTGCCCAGAAAAACAGATGAAATCCCTACAGCAAGGAACATCATTGTGAAATGTCATTGAGAGCACTGAGGAGGAAGCAGGTGGGCCTGTGTGGGTCAAGGTTCATGGCTGAAGACAACAGAATCCAAAAGAGAAAGGGATATAGTTAAAATTATTAGAAAGCTCAGGAAACCAGGAGGCTGAGGCAGGAAGATCACTTAAGGCCAAGAGTTGGAGACCAGCCTGGGCAAGAAAGTGAGACCCCCATCTCCACTTTAAAGTAGTCAGGTGTGGTTGTGCACACCTGTAGTCTCAGCTACTCAGGAGGGAGGTGGGAGGATTGCTTGAGCCCAGGAGTTTGAGGCTGCAGTGAACTGTGATCACACCACTGCATGCCAGCCTAGCCAATAGAGTGAGACCCTGTCTCATAAAAGCAAACAAAGAAACAAAGAAAGCGAGCTCAAAAATCATTAGACAGCTGGAGAAATAGGCTTTAGGTAAGCTTCCAGGAGCCTCCTATGACCCCACTGAACTGGCCTGATATACAGCTGGTCTTGCTGGCACCCCAAAATCTCAGTTACCCTGGCTTCCCCATGTTAGCAAAATCACCACCCCAAGCCCCATCTCTGCTTCATACCCACTCTTGAGTCAAAATCTCAAACATGAATGAACATAAACCTAAACCCTGTGAGTAGCCAGAGAAACTGCGAAACGTAGATTTCTAGATTCTACACAAAGAAGGCAACAGTCACAATGTGGGAAGTTACATGGGGTGTTCAACAGGTTTGGCTGGCCGCAGATGAAAATGTCTTCCCAAAGTGATGCACATACTCTATGGCTCTGTCTCCTTTGAGATGTGACACAGTCTGTGGCAATCAGATTCCCCCTCCAAGACTGTGGAATATTGACCTGAGAGCAAAGACTTGGAGGTGAGCTTGCTTTTAGCAATGCTCTAGGGTGAACAGTGCTGCCCCAAGTGTTGTCTCAAGCTGGGGAAGATGCTGAAGTGTTTGTCGTCAGTGTTCAACCAGGAAAGCACAGAAATTGAGTAAGCTTTTAGAAACTCTCACAGCAATTTGACAAAGTAACTTTATGTCTGTTAGACTCAATAATTAAAAATGGGGTCTTGTGTATGTTTCTTAATTTCTTGTTTCTAGTCATTGAACTTTATGGCATCTCCAAAAGCACTAGAATGCAACATTTGAAGTTTTTAAAGACTTGGTCCTTCAACCACAGAATCTGAGCAACCCAGCTCTGCAGGGGAAACCCATGAATCTGCTGCTGACCGCCTGGATCTGGCCTTTCGGGCCTTGCTGAAGTTAGGTGGCCCTGCCCTGCCTCAGAAGCCATGAGCTACCCCCAGGCCCTTCTAATAAAGGCCCAGTAAGCTAGCTAGAGGTCATTCTGGTAATTGCCGCTAAAAAGACTTTAATTAATACGATCATGACCCCACTCTGCAGCTATGGAAAACAAGGCTCACAGAGGCTACATAACTTGCCCACTAGAAGGCCCAAAACTAGAAACAAGCAGAAGCCAGGATTGCCGCCAAAGTCAGCCTGCTTCCGAGTCTCTGCCCTTCCACTGTGCTGCACTGCACTTTAGAGCACTAGCCACAAGGATTCAGAAATATTTTTCTTTTCTTTTTTTTTTTTTTTTTTGAGATGGAGTCTTGCTCTGCTACCAAGGCTGGGGTGCAGTAGCATGATCTAGGCTCACTCCAACCTCCACCTTCCGGGTTCAAGTGATTCTCCTGCCTCAGCCTCCCAAGAAGCTGGGATTACAGGTATGCACCACCATGCCACATTAATTTTTGTATCTTTAGTAGAGGAGGGCTTTCGCCATGTTGGTCAGGCTGGTCTCAAATGCCTGACCTCGGGTGATCCACTTGCCTTGGCCTCCCATGCCCAGCCAGAAAGATTTTTCAGGATTAGTGAAGGATGGGAAAATAGGACTCTTAAATATTGTTGGTGGAAATGCATAGTGGTAAAAAAAAAAAAAAGTTTTGGGAGGAAATATTGTATTAGTCAGGGTTCTCCAGAGAAACAGAATCAACAGGACGCACACATATATTACATATATGTAAGGAAATTTATTATAGGAAGAGGCTCATGTGATTATGGAGGCCAAAGAGTCCCACCATCTGCTGTCCATAAGCTGGAGAACCAGAAAAGTCAGTGGTGTAATTCAGTCCGAGTTCAAAGGATGGACAACCAGGGAAGCCAGTGGTGTAAGTTTCAGTCTGAATTCTAAGGTCCAATTCCTAAAGCGCTCATCACTATCTCTATTTGATGACACCCAAATTTGTACCTCCAGCCCAAACCCCCTTTCCCAAACTCCAGATTTGTATAATCCAGTTGCCACACTGGAGTATGTCCAGCTCCACGCCTTTCATTCCAGTCCCTGCTCTAGCAAATGGGACCACCAAGCAGCAGGCCCTGAGGAACCTGGAATCATCAGACTCTCCTAGCTCCTCCCCTTGCTCTACATACAGCTCATCAGGAAGGCCTGTCACTTTTACTTCTGAGAAATAAAAATGAAATCCAGCCCCAAACTAAGTGAATAGATCCCTTCTTGGTCTAAAGGACCTCAGAGAAACCTTGGAAACTGAATCCCACCCACGATGCAACCAGAGGTGAGACAGGCTTCCTTATCTGCCCTTCTTCACTAACCACCACGAGGCTTTCCTCCCTAAGGGCTAAACAGTAACCAGCCCTTTCAAAAGACTTGCCATGCCCCTAAATTCAACCAGCCTAGTTGAAACCAACCTGTGAGGATACACAGTGAGGGTTTTCACGTCCTCTGCTTTACCTTTTGACACCAGAGAACCGAAAACTCTACCCTTGGATCATGCTAGTGCTACCATTTTTTTTTTAACATGAGACCCACAGAGCAGCATGATGCTCAGTTGCACATGACATGCTTATATTTGGCCATCCCACTCAGCATAAATCCCTGTCTTAGTCTTCCCACTCTCAAAGTGCCTGTTCTCAGCTTCTGACCCAAGGCTATGCTTCCCAGCTTGTCAGAATGGACACACTGCAAGCTACAATTCTTTAGGAGAAATAAGGTTATCCTCTCTAAATGTATGACCCTTGTAATTCTTCAGCTGACACTTCCAAAATGTGCCTTGGATTCATTTGTTTCTCTCTGTCTTCACTCTCCTGGCCTGTGGCGGTCATTAGTGTGATACAGTTTTTCTGGGTTTGTGGCATGATGGCACTCTCCCACTTCATCTGAAGTTAGGCTTGCCTCTGTGACCTGTTTGGTCAATGACGTGTGAAGAGACATCTGTGACTTCTGGTGGGAATTTAAAGAACTAATACACTTCCTGTCTCCTTTCATGGGGATTATGGACATCATGTCCATATGAGACCAACACCTGGATTCCTGAGTGATTAAGATCAACAGAGCCCTTCTGCTGATGCATGACAGAGAAATAAATCTTTGCTATGTTAAGGCATTGAGATGGGGGCTGCCTGTTACTGCAGCACAACCTAGCCTATCCTGTCTGCCACATTACCGTAGTATAAGTCACCCAAACTACTTCAGGGGCTTCCTACTTCTATTCTTCTGTTTTTCCACAGAGCAAAGTAACCTTTCACTGCAAATTAGATGCCATCACTCTCTCCTTAAAACCCTTTAGCATTTCCCATTGTACTTGGAAGACAATCCCAGCTCCTTCCCCTGGCCTAAAAGGCCCTGCCCTATTTGACTCCTGCTTGTCTCTCTGACTGGTCTCGACACTCTGTCTTCTTCACTCATTACAGTGCAGTCCCCCTCACCTCCTTGGTATCTCTAAGGCCCTGAGCCCCCTCCTACCTTGAAGCTTTTGCATGTGTTGTTCCCTCTGCCTGGAACACCTTCCCATCCCCCCGCTGTTCACTTAACTGGCCCCTTCTCATCCTTCGAGCCTCAGTTTCAATGATACCTCTCCAGAGAGCCCCTTCCCTGACCACCTGACCACACTGCACCCAGTTCACTTCCTTATGAGCTCTTACCACAAGTCAGAATTATATATTTTTTATGTTTATTTACTTGTTGATGCACTAAGTTGTAAGCTCCATGAGGGCCACATCGGCCTTTACTACGAATTTGTTGAATGGAGAAGTGACTTGATGAGAAGCTATTGCAAAGGGTAATTAATGCCTGAAGCAATTGTAAAGTTGTGGTGGTGATGGGGCTAGGAAATATTGACCAATTCAGACTCCCCAGTGAGCCGGCTTCTTCCAGGCTACTGTGGACTAAACTTGCAAGGCTTTCTCCTCCCTTCAGAAGCTAAAGTGCCTCTGAGATACTGCGGGTTCTCCAGGGGGCTCAGCCTGGGTTCTGTCCTACCTTGGCTCTGAAAGCTCACCCGGTGACAGCTCAGCCTGGAGCGGGTCCAGACAGAGCCAAGGAGCAGGCAGCCAGCCCCAAAGGAGAGACAGCCAGCTGCTGCCATCGTGAGAGATGCTTGGCCAGCTCTCTAGAAATAGCCCAAGGTCAAGGCGGGGTTCTTCTGACTCCTACAGATGGCAAAACCTGGAGATACTCTGTTCTCAAATCTCTCCCCCACTCCACTGCTAGGATCCCTACCCCTGGCCTGGAGCATCCCGATTTTCAACCACCCCTTCATAGACCCCTCCATTCATCACTGCTCACAAGGAACCCCCAGGCCTCCAACCCTTTCTCCTCTCAACACACTTCCGGGGTGCTGAGGATGGGTGTTATCCTCAACTTGCAGTAAAGGGCTCTGTGGCTCAGGGAGGTGCAGGGTCTCTTCCAAGGTCATGTGGTGAGTTTACTGCTGAACTGGAATTCAAATTTAGAGCCCCATTCCAGGTTCAGTGTTTCACCCCATCAATATCTGCCACACGTGGGATGTGCCTAAGTCGCACAGCCCCACTCGAGTATCTGACCTAATCTATGTGTCACTTGCTGGGAGGGTGGGGGCAAGGTCCTTGCTTTGTGGACTTTGATCCCCTTCCCTGGACTTAGGAGAACCTTTTAGTCTCTTAAGCTGCCAGCCCTAGCTGATTTTCCTAGGAGCCAGCTCTTGTGTGCCCAAATCCATGGCTTTCATCTTCACCTCTGGTTACTCTGCCTGCTTGACCAGCTCACTCACCAGACCTCACTGCTGACCCTACTCCTGAGCCCACTGTCCCCACACCCACAGGACACCCCCGCCATGAACAAGGAAGGCCAAGGATGGTGAGGACCCAGCCACAGCTTCATGGGCCACTTTTTCTGAGCAGGGCTCTCTGTCTCCCTTCTCTTGGAGGTTCCCACAGCCTGGGGAGAAAGGAGCAGAGATGCAAATCAGGGGACCATAAGGACTGTCCAGGAGCAGATTCGGGGAGGAAAGCCACCTCAAGGGACCAGGACAGGGCAGGCAGCTGGGAGAGGAAGAAGAGAAGTCCACAGATGTAGGTGGCTGTCCCTATGAATAAGACAGGACAGGCAGCTAGTAGGATTTCTACCAATCAGATGATGACAGCAGACAGAGGAGAGAAAGGAATTAAGAGAGAATAAAAAGTGGAAATTTTTTGGAGAATAGTGTTTGTCATTAAAGGACATTCAATAGATCCAAATAAAAGCTGATAGAATGTCAATCATCAGACAACCCCCAGAACATGAACCACCCGTGGTACGTCTTTCAAAATACGGAGATGCCCGTAGGTGTCGCAAGTGCACTGCAAGCTCTAGCAGCCCCTCCACGTGGTCGTGATGGGGAATTTGAACATCTATGACTGTTCTCTGGCAAGTGGTGGTTGGGTGTCTAAAGCGGGAAGGGTATCTTTTCTGAATCTGTTGGGCTACTGACAGGGCTTCAAACAGGTACTTCTAGGAAGTTTGAAATCGATGTTTGCTCTTCCAAAGTGAAAAGACTTCTAGTGCACACTGGCCTGCTGGACTCATTTGCATGGCAGCCCTTTCTTCCTAGAGCATGGAAAGGTTGAAATGGATTCGCATCTGTTCTTAATTACAGAGGCCAAGACAGATGTTATCTTACATGCTGGGGAGGGGTAGTCACCAACACTGTGCTGTCAACAGCAATGATAACTCCCAGGCCTTTTGTGCAATATATTAATTTGGAAATTATTGACAACTCCTATCTTGCATGACATAATGTGGCAAGTGTACACATTTCTTCTTGAGTTGTTTTCTTTACTAGCCAGCCTCATGACTCTTTTCTCCCTGCATCTATACTTCCCAAGACAGCATCTCTGCTCCTCCCATTTAATTGCACATTGGCATTGAAGAAGCCATTCACCTCCAGCACTGCAGGCTGTCATAGACATGCTCTGAAAAAACGTGTTTTTAGAGTCTTTAATATACTCATGTGCACCGCAAATCACCAAAAACAACGCAGGCAATGTTTCCTGTATCTATTTGACCACTGGTAAGATAAGGGCCTACCATGAGCTGAAGGGAAGCTTTCTATATAACAGGGATTAAAGCATTAAACAAAAGAGTGACTGAGGAGGGCTCAGAACCATGAGGGAGGCTGCCAAGGGGAGCCCTGTGACACCACCCATGGAGACCTTCTGATTCCTGACCAGCAGTTTTAAAATGTGTATTTATATGTAGTGTGCATGCATGTGTGTGCTGTATTTTTAATTGACAAATGAGAAATGATATATTTATAGTTCACAAAATGATACTTTGATATATGTATACACTGTGGAATGAGTAAATCAAACATATTTGTCATCCCACATACTTAACCATTTTTTGTGGTGAGAACATTTAAAATCTGCTGTCTTCGACTAGCTTATTGAAGTGGGGTGAAAACACTAAGAAAATAAATAAATAAATAATAATGTTTAGAATCTATTCTCAGCAATTTTCACATATATGATATATTATTATTAACTACAGTCTCCATGCCGTACAAGAAAACTCCAGAACTTATCCTCTGACCAGCAGTTTCTGGTTGACACAAAGACCTACTTCCAGAAGTTTCTTGAAGATATCTTCTGGAAAGTAAATAGCAAATAGGATGCTTTGCTCTGTCATCATAGAAAGTAAAGATTGAACATCTCTCGGATGACCCAGCCATCAGCTGTAGTTCCCTGGCCTTGTTCATTGGGAAGTCCGAAGCGGAGCCCCCATGTGTCAACACGTCACCACTACCACGTCTACCTAGGGCTGGAAACTGTTCCCCCCCATCCTCTTCCTCATGCTCCCAGGTTAGAGTTTGCCAACAAGAGGATCTTGCACAGGACTTGGAAGGCAGAAGGGAAGCAGAAGTCATTGTTCTCAGGGGTTAGTAAGAACGGACATGGCGCTTCATCAGATGGAGGTACATGGCTGATTTCTAAGAACTCCCATGCCTGTCACTTCTTCCCTCACACCCAGGCTTCAGGCTGAGGCCGTCAAGATGCAGAATGGCTTCTGTGTCCTGACATCCTCTGACCATGTGGCTGTATAGGAGCTCTCTGCTTTCTCTGGCCCTGAGCTCCAGCTTCCACTCAGCCCCCAGCCTCACATGGGCCTCTCCTTACTCAATCCCCACCACCTGCTCAGCACGGAACCATGCTGGAAACCTGATCCCCTTTTTAGGGCTCCTTAAGGCTTTTGTGTGTTCAGTGGACTTCACAGGAGGCTTAGAAGTTACCAGAAGAGTTTTGTCACACACCAACACAAATGATATGATTACACATTAGACACATGATTCTTTTTTTTTTTTTTTTTGAGACGGAGTCTTGCTGTGTCGCCCAGGCTGGAGTGCAGCGGCCGGATCTCAGCTCACTGCAAGCTCCGCCTCCCAGGTTCACGCCATTCTCCTGCCTCAGCCTCCCAAGTAGCTGGGTTCTACAGGCGCCCACCACCTCGCCCGGCTAGTTTTTTGTATTTTTAGTAGAGACGGGGTTTCACCGTGTTAGCCAGGATGGTCTCGATCTCCTGACCTCGTGATCCGCCCGTCTCGGCCTCCCAAAGTGCTGGGATTACAGGCTTGAGCCACCGCGCCCGGCCAGACACATGATTCTTAAAATCTGCTTGGTCCTGTTTCTCCACCATTCCTCAGTATCAGGCCTGCTTCCTGAGCTCTGCTAAAACAAAAGCCATCTGCTCTAGGCTGTAAGCACCAGCGGAGTGAAGAACTGCCAGGCGCCTTGAAGCTTGCATCTTTCCTTTCTCCATTCCCCACCAGTCTCCATAAACAGAAACAATTAGTAGGGAGTAATTTTCCTACCCCTCCGACCTTACTCTTCCTTAGAAGGAAAATGTTGCTACACCTTCTATTCTTTTCATTCATATTCTCCCACTATACTTGAGTTTGTGGATGTCATTGACTCTGAAAGATTATATTTTAGGCCGAGTGTAGTGGCTCACGCCTGTAATCCCAGCACTTTGGAAGGCCGAGGCAGGCAGATCACGAGGTCAGGAGATCAAGACCATCCTGGCTAACATGGCGAAACCCCATCTCTACTAAAAATACAAAAAATTAACGTGGCATGGCGGGAGCCTGTAGTCCCAGCTACTTGGGAGGCTGAGGCAGGAGAATGGCGTGAACCCAGGAGGCAGAGCTTGCAGTGAGCCAAGATCGCACCACTGCACTCCAGCCTGGGCGACAGAACGAGACTCCGTTTCAAAAAAAAAAAAAAAGATTGTATTTTAGGGTTGTGTGTGTATTCATTATCAATTGCTGTGTAACAAACTGCCCCAAAACTTAGCTGCCTAAAACAATAAACTATTATTTTTTTTTTCTCTGTTTCTGTGGGTCAAGAATTATAATTAAGAGTGACTTAGTTGAATGATTCTGGCTCAAGGATTCCCATGAGATTGCAGTCAAGACGTCAGCCAAGACTGCAGTCCTCCAAAGGCCTGCCTGGGTTGAAAGGGTCTGCTTCCAAGATGGTGCCCTCTCGAGGCTGCTGGAGAGAGGCCTGAGCCCATCACCACATGAGCCTCTCCACAAGGCCACGAGTGTCAGCTGACTTTCCCCAGAATGAATGACACAAGAGAGAAAACAAGGCAGAAGCTACAATGCCATTTAGGATCTAATCTCTGAAGTCACATACCATCACTTCCCTTGTATTCTGTCTTTAGAAGTGAGTCACTGGCCAGGCACAATGGCTCACACCTGTAACCCAAGCAACTTGGGAGGCCGAGGCAGGAGAATTGCTTGAGGTCAGGAGCTCAAGACCAGCCTGGGCAGCATAGCAAGATTTCACCTCTACAAAAAATTTTAAAATTAGCCAGACATGGTGGTGAGTGCCTGTAGTCCCAGCTGCTCAGGAGGCTGAGGCTGGAGGATCACTTAAACCAAGGAGGTCGAGGCTGTAGTGAGCTGTGATTGCACCACTGCACTCCAGCCCAGGTGACAGACCAAGACACTGACTCTAAAATGAATGAATGAATGAATGAATGAATAAATAAATAAATAAATAAATATTTTTTAAAAAATGAGTCACTAAGTCCAGACCAAACTCAAGGGGAGGGGAATTAAGCTTCACCTTTTGAAGGGAGGAGTATCAAAGAATTTTGGGCATAGTTTAAAACCACCACAATGAGAAAATAGTACAGGAAGTTCTTACTTAACTTTGTCCATAGGTTCTTGGAAACTGCAACTTGAAGCAAAAGAACGTATAGTGAAACTAATTTTTTTTCTTATTAACGTTATAACAAAATGATAGTGAATGAAATGACACTACTTGAGTTCACTTGAAGTTGCAGTTTCCAAGAGCCTATGGACAATGTTAAGTAAGGACTTACCACCGTACAGGACAAGGAATCAAAATACCTAGTTTTGTTTTGTTTTGGTTTTTTGAGACAGGATCTCACTCTGTCACCCAGGCTGGGGTGCAGTGGTGTGATCATGCCTCACTGCAGCCTTGACCTCCAGGGCTTAAGTGATCCTCCCACCTCAGCCTCCTGAGTAGCCGGGACTACAGGCATGCGCCACCATGCCCAGCTAATTTTTGTATTTTTTTGTAGAGACGGGGTTTCACCGTGTTGGCCAGGCTGGTCTTGAACTCCGGGGCTCAAGGGATCCGCCTGCCTCGGCCTCCCAAAGTGCTGGGATTACAGGCATGAGCCACCGCATTCGGCTTACCTATGTTTTAACTTTCCTTCTAAACACTGGGGGACTTGGGCATATCCCTTCACCTCTCTAGATCTATTTCCCCATCTGCGAAATGACAGGATTGACTTGGATGACTGCTAAGGGTTCATTTTCAGTTAGTATGTGTCTCCATGTTCCAGCACTCAAGACCCTAGGCCTGGACCCCTGAGCTCAGGCAGCTTTTCCTCCATGCCCCTCCTTCCCAGCAGATCTTGCTGGCTCTCAGGCCCAGGTAGAGCCACCACCCATCAGCTCCCCCAGATGCTTCTTCCAGGCCTTGTACCTCCTCTCTCCCGTCGGTGCTCTGCCCTGGCAGCACATCAGGATCACTCATGGAGCTTTGAAAACTCCCTGTGTCCAAGCCACACTGCAGTTCATCAGCTTATCCAGGGTTGGGACCAAGCGCCAGCAGGTGCAACAGCTCCTGTGACTCCAAGGCCCAGCCAAGGTTGAGAACCACCGCTCTAGTTTGAGTGGCCCTTCACATGCAGAATCGTTTCAACAAATAAAATAACACTGCCTGTGGCTGAGCACTGATTTGCTCTTTTCCTTTGATGTATATGCACTTTGAGAGCACTCACACTGCCAAGGGTAGCGGTTTTAATTTACGGTTAATTATGTTTGGGGGCTGATTTCTCTAGGAGACCATTTTGCCTAGTATTAACCTAAGAGAGATATTTAGAGGGGTTTAGGGAAATTTTTTTGTGACCAGGACGGAACTTTTTATAGACTTCTTTCCCTGGCTCAGGATTTCTCATCAAGGTATTGTTTCTGTGGGAAAATGGATTCAATTTTTATCTTTTTTACTTACACCACCTTTTCCTAGAATATAACCTGCTATAAGTCTGAACAATGCCTGCATTTCTTTTTCCTTCTTGCTTGTGCATGTGTACATGTGGGTGTGAGAAAAGTCAACATTCTCCAGGACAAGGGAGAGCCCAGCACCGAAAACGATGCTGGGCTTGGAGCTCCCAGGCCAGGAGCGGCTGTGGAGCGTGGGCGTGGGGCCTGTGTCAGGGCTGAAAGACGTCAGCTGGGCTCTCCTGACCCTCAGCTGAGTGCCACTGTGTGACCAATGCCCCAGTTTACTCAGACTGTAGGGTTTCCTGGGACACAGGACATTCAGTACTGAAACTGGGAAAGTTCCAGAAAACCAGGATGGTTGTGGCTCTGTGAGTACCACCCACATCTTTACTGCTGGAACACCCAGTGGGGATAGGACAGAGCTGCTCTACTAAGGGTGCTGGGTGGCTTCACCAATGCGAACAAGGGTAGCTCCACAGCTCCTCTGGGCCATGAGCTCTGAGATGCCAGTTCCCAGAGCCCACGGCCCCGGAAACAGGGCAAGCTCTGCAACATTGACTTCTATTGGCAATCTCCAAATATCTGAGCTCCTGTCATGGAGAAAAGGTGAATGACCTGTCAGCTGTTCCTAGGCCAGTGATTTGAAATCCTGGGTGCATGTGGGAATCACCTGGCCAGTCCCAACCCTAGAGATTCTGATTTCACTGGGGTGTGGTGGGGTCCAGGCTCACACACATATGCACTTCTGGACTTTTTCCTTATGGCCTCTTTCTAGGCAGGACATTTCCATCTTGGCCGTGAAGACTTTGTCACTCCTAAACCTATTTCTCTCCCTGAGGTTATCTTGAGCTAAATGGCTTCCTAGAGAAGCCAGACTTTTTCACTGTATCAATGGCAGTTGGGTTATAGATTCTCTTCATGGGAAATTTTAGTTTATAAAAGCCCAAACCTCTCGTCATTATCTAGGAATGAACTGTGCAGCTCATGGGTGGGTCCTTGTGTTGTCCCTAATCCGATCCCCCTCCTTCCAGCTCTCCCCTGAAATCCCTGCAGGCCCAGCTTCAGGAAGTCTCCACGGCCCCATCCTCCACTTCTAGTTCCACCCAAACTCCTGCCTCCCATATTTCCCTTGTTTCTCTAGGTTCCCTCTTTGGGATGCAAGAACTGCCCTTGCCCACAGCTGGAGAGGAAGTGGAGGGCTCCTGCATTGTTCCTGTGGGCCTGCCACATGGCCAAACCCACTAAACTAGGGGGTGAATCCCCAGCCAGTCTGGAACAATCACATTCTCTTTCTAGGGTCTGGGGCTGAGACACAGGGTCTCTGGTTAGCTGGCTGCATGAGCTCTATATCCAGAAGATCACAAGGCTCAGGGCCTGGGACCACCATCTGAGGAAATACATTTTGAAACCGTGAGCAGCAATGATCAGACAGGGTCTGCAGACTCACAGCGGAGACGGGCAACCAGACAGGCTGGTGAGAAGGTCTGAGACAGTGACTGAGAGCCCAACTTTGTCCCCAAGGAATGTCCCCATTCTTGTCCTCCTGGAGGCTGGGCTCTGAATCCTGCCCTTGGGCTCTGTGAGATCCTCACCCTCAGTCCCTCTAAAGCTAAGCCAGCATTCACAGATTCCTGTTGCCTTCCACCAGCCAACCCCTAGGAGCGTCTCCAATGCTCACCACTCTCGTAGGCACAATTTCGGATCCTAAATCTGGGCCCTTCTGGCTCCCATGAGATCCCCTGAGTCCCTTCCTTTTCTATTCCCTCTAAGTTTTAAAGAGGGCTAGCACCCTCGGCTTCTGCGGTCTGCTCCCCTGGGAGTTAGAGTAGAGATGGCCTCTTCCCTCTTGCGGGTTTCCTCCCACCACTTCCAGAGAACCCAGAGTTCTGGCCAGCATCTCCGGCTCCGTTTCCCATGGCAGAGCCACTTCAGCACCACCCCCGTCATCCTCCTTCTGGAAACATCTCGGGACACACTTCAGTGGAACACCCTCGAAAACAGAGTAAACAGTGGTTTCCTCACATTCCTGTCAGCCTTTGTTTTTCGAGACTGAAGAGTCTAAACTGGAGAGTCCCCCACACCGCCCTCCCCACACTTCTTGGCACTGGCCTTGACCTTTGCCGGTTGTGGGCGGGGGAGCGGTCAGGGTTGCTGGGCTTGTACAGCAGTTTGAGGTCACCTGTTAGGATCTCATGTCCTCCTCCATGGTCCCCCACTTGACCCCACTGTGGCCCTGAGGGGAGAATCAACGTCAAGTGACAAAGCCAGAAAACTCAACAGAGGCAGAGCAGCCGCCTCCCAACCACTGCACCACCCTGCCTCCTCCTGCCACAGCCCACACGGCCTCCCAGGGTGTCTCCTGCAGCTGTGCCCCGACTGTCCCAGACCTGGTAGGGCCGAGGGACCTGGCTTCTCTTCTAGGATGTGGTGTGGGCCTCAGGGGAGAGCTAGAACAATGCCGGGCCCCTTATCAACAGCTAATCCCATCCTGGTCAGCTCCTGGACTTCCCTTCTCAGAAACACCAACTCTTATTTTAACACATGGCGTGCTTACTTCTGAGTCACCTCAGCTGTAATTGTGTGTGGACAGAGCAGTGGCGAGCCCTCCCTAATGCTGTGGCCACACTCTTCCAGGGAACAAAGAGCTAACACCTTCAAGTCCACCAGGAAAGGGCCTGGCTTCCTTCTGCTCTTGTCACAAGCCCTGGGTGCCATAACGTGAAGGCACTGGAAGCAGAGACACTGGAAATCATCAACTCCTACCCCTCACTCACAGCTGAGTTCACCGAAGACTAGAGAGGGCCCAGGCAAGGTCAGGACTCCTGGCCCACACACTTTTCAGAGGATGTGAGGAGGCAGGAGGAAAACCCCAAGAAGTTTGCTTTTGTTGGAGTTTATTTCTATGTAAGTTTCTATTCTATACTTGCCCAGAGGGGTGTTTGTCCTACCTCAGGGCTCAGCACTGGGGCTCAGCTCAGCAGCAGGAGGGATTTCAGACACCCCAGGCGTCAGGATTGACTTTACCCAGAAGGGAGACTATCAGGAACTCCCATGTCAGAACCTCCAAGTGTCCCAAAGCATGGCACTTCCAAGAGAAAGCGCTAAGTAGCTAGATAAATGGCTAATGACAGGAGCTGGTATGGTGTGGGGTGGTGGGGAGACCCCAGGTGCTGGCCCCATCCAGGGACATCTACAGCCCTGGAAACTGAGAACTGGGTCCAAAATGGCCTCCCACAGGTCCCAGGTGGTGCTTTACCACCACTCTGTTCCAAGAATTTCTCAGAAGGATTTCTATCAAAGCCAAAAGGGGTTGAGGCTAATCCCCAACTAACCTTGCATGTGCCCTATGACTCAGCCCACCGCCCCATGTGCATTCTCATTCATCAGAAGGTGGGCTCCAGAGGCGGTCTGCGTGGGGTCAGAGCCCAGCTCCGCTACTCACTGGCCACGTAGAGAAGCGAGAGAGGCTGAGCAATGCACTCACTCTGTAAATGCGTGCAGTAACAGACCCTTCCTCCCAGGGATGGTTTAAGCATTAAAGCATTTGGAAAAGTGCCTGGCATGTGAGAGCTTAGATATCATCAATCAATCATCATTATCAATCATCATCACTATTATTATTTCAAGCACTCAACAGATACAATCTGCTTCCTCTGGGCCCCTAAGTATATTCCTCAAGGGCCAGCACTGTGAAAGCAGGAAATGCCAAGTCCTGTGATCCTCAGGACCACAGAGGGTGCAGCTTTGGGGATCATTATAAGATAGACATAAGCCAGCAGTTGTGATCAGAACATTCCAGAACAGGAACAGAGGGTTTAGACAGTCTACTGTGTTCTACAATTCAGCCAAAACATCGAATGAGCGTTTGCTATGTGTGTTTTGCTCAACATTTGTCTGAACACTTCCCTTCTTTCTACTTCTGTGTCATGATAAAGGTAGAAGGCAGACAGAAGTTTTCATTTGATAGAGACTGAAAACAAGAGAATTTGAGCTCTAGCCCCAGAGGGTTCCCAGCTTTTGATAATCAAATATCTGACACACTTTGTCATGTCTTTTTAAAGCATTTTTACTTACATATTTTTATTGTAAGCTTGTCTTAGTTTTTAGCTTTGAAATAATATTAGACTTTGAAAACACTGCAAAAGTGGTGCAAAGAATACTGTATACCCTTCACTCAGCTTTCCAAAAAAAGCTGCACCACTGCACCGCATAATTACCATAATTCTCACAACCAGGATAGGAACACTGATACAATACTGGGAACTGATCTCCAGACTTTATTCAAACTTTATCAACTGTCCCACAAAGGTTTCTTTTTTTTTTCTGTTCCAGGATCCCACATTGCACTGAGTTGCCTCATTCAATCTGGGACAGCTGTCTCCGTCTTTTCTTTCATGATGATGGCACTTTTGAAGAGTGGTGGCCAATTATTTTGTAGAATGTTCCTCACTTTGGGTGTGTATAGTGTTTACTCATTATTAGATTGTAGTTATGCATTTTTGGCAAGAACACCGCAGAAGGGACAGTGAGTCCTTCTCAGGACATCACAGCGGGAGGCACAGGATGCTGATACACCTTGTTCCTGGTGATCTTAACTTTGATCACTTGGAAAAGGTGGTACCTACCAGACTGGTCCATTGCACAGTTATTACACTGTTGCTCCCTTTGCAATTAATAAGTCTCTTGTGAAGAGGCTTTGAGACTATGTAAATGTTTTGTTTCTCATCACATTTTCAGCCATTAACTTTAGTGTTCATTGATGGTTCTTGCCGGCCACAGTTATTACTGTGATGTTAGCCAAATGGTGATTTTCCACTTCCATCCTTCCCTCTACATTATTAACTGGAATTCTACTGCAAAGAAGAGCTTTCCTTTCTTTTTCACTTATTCAGTTATTTATTTGTATCAATGTGGAGTCATGGTTATCTGCTTCATTCTATGGGTTATAATCTATTGCTATCATTATTTACTTTGTTACTCAAATTGTCTCAAATTTGACCATCAGGAGCGCCTTCAATGTTGCTCCTGTGTCCTTTGTAGTGTCCTCATCATTTTCAAGCAGTTTTTCTAGCACTGCAAAATTTTCCAAGGCATTTATACTTTCTCTGTGAAAGCCTTAAAATCAGACATTTCTCCAAGGAGCCCTGATTCCTTTTATTAAAGAATGCTCCTTAGAGATCAAGAAGGGTGTCATTACTTCTAGTCTTTCTCAGAGAACAAAGCTGGGAAATATATATATACAGACACACACACATATATATACACATAAATACATATAGATATAGAAATTGTTATAGGTATATATAGGTGTGATACATATATATAAATATAAATGGAACACATCTATTCCAATTAATAAATGTAGAGGGAAGGATGGAAATGGAAAATCAGCATTTGGCTAACATCACAGTAATAATTGTGGCTGGCAAGAACCATCTATGAACACTGAAGTGAATGGCTGATATATATATACACACCTAATATATATACCTATAATACATATAGTAGATAAACTGTTATAATTATATATGTATATGTATGTGCATAGTTATATACATATAACTATAACTGCTTTTGTATCTACCTAATATATATATCTATAACAGTTTCTATATCTACCTATGAATATAAACCATCCATTCACACCAATTCCTCTGATTCTAATCCAGCCCCACCAGGTGTATTCTAACCTTCCCCCTTTCCATATTTGTTATGCTTTTTCAACAGTGAAAAACCTGGTACTCACTATCTGCCATATATTTACTTATTTGATTAACTATGGAACGTGCTTGAGATAGTTTCAGGATTTTGGATGCCTTTTTTATGTTTGTGTAATTTTAGTCAATAAATGTTGTCAAGGTTAAAGCTGAAGAAAGACAGACTAGTGGCTAAGTGTGTGAACTCTGGAAGATGGAAGTTATTTGATCTTTCTGAATCTGCAAAATAGGATGAATAACAATGTGTAGCTCATAGGAGTGCAGTGAGGATTGAGGGAACGTATGTAAAGTGTTTAGTACATAGGAAACCTTAGATAAATGGTATACATTTTTATAAGCTATCAATTAGGAAATAAAGGGAAATTTTCTATGACTACCCAATTGTTTTAATAAAAAGTTGACTCATATATCAGTTGATGTGAGGGAAACAAGAAAGAGGTTGGAAGCACTGAAGCTTTCTGTACAATTTCTCTTTCCACATAGTTGCGTGCCACACAATGGCGTTTCAGTCAAAGACGGACTTCATGTATGACAGTGGTTTCATAAGATTAGGATGCCATGTTTTTACTGTACCTTTTCTATGTTTAGATATGTTTAGACACAAATACTGGCCTGTTACAAATGCCTACGGTATCAGTACAGTAACATCCTGTAAGGAGTTGTAGCCTCGGTGAGATAAGCTAGACCATATAGCCTAGGCGTGTAGTAGACTATACCATCTACGTTTGTGTGCGTACACTCTATGATGTTCGCACAACGATGAAATCACCTAAAGACGCGTTTCTCGGAGCGTATCTGTATTTCTGTGGTCAAGTGATTCATGACTTCACGCAGTTGTAGAAACAGATCATTTTTCTCCACTAGGTGGCAGCATATGTGTCGTTGTCTTTGAGGCGCATTCCTTATGAGACGACCCAAGCAAGCTGGAGAAAGAAAACAACTTCAGAATTAGGATCCTCATACAAAATGTGAGAAATAATCCACAACTTAAAAAAAAAAAAAAAGAGGCCGGGCGCGGTGGCTCAAGCCTGTAATCCCAGCACTTTGGGAGGCGGAGACGGGTGGATCACGAGGTCAGGAGATCGAGACCATCCTGAGCTACACGGTGAAACCCCGTCTCTACTAAAAAATACAAAAACTAGCCGGGCGAGATGGAGGGCGCCTGTAGTCCCAGCTACTCGGGAGGCTGAGGCAGGAGAATGGCGTGAACCAGGGAGGCGGAGCTTGCAGTGAGCCGAGATCGCGCCACTGCACTCCAGCCTGGGCGACAGAGCTAGACTCCGTCTCCAAAAAAAAAAAAGAAAGAAAGAAAGAAAAGAAATGCCCTATCCCTAAGCACACTTGTGAAATACCCAGAGTGAATTCAAGCAAATCTGCCCAAACCTGACCCAGGCCACAGGATACCTGCTCCTGGTGGGTGGGTCTCAGGTGCCCCAGGACTTGGAATGTCATCCCTGGGGTGGAGGGTGGACAGAGCTTATTGAGGTCCCAAGCCAGGCAAGGAGCTAGATAGGTTCTCGGGCTCTGCCCCTTCACACTCTGGGATCCCCCGGCCCAGGGCCTGGGTGGGGCTTACAAAGACACACAAAGTCATGTGTGCAGGCTCTCTGTCTGGGGCTGGAGAAACAAGAAGCTCCATTTGAAGCAAGAAACAGAGGCCCACTCAACATGGCTAAAAAGGGGGTGATAGGGGGGCAATAGGGTCCCAATGTGGGACCTTGTGTCCCTCTAACCACAGAATAAGAGGCTCAGACACAGGAACCTCTCCTGTCGGTGTCCTTGCATTACCAGTCCTGCTGCCATGAGTGGCAGGAGAGGGCAAGAGGCACCCACGGGGGGTGTGCTGGAAGTCTGTTGCAAGAACTCCAAGGTTCACTCCACAGTGACAGTACCCACCTGCCAGCACAAGCTGTGCTGGAAATTTGGCACTGCCTATTTCTCTTCCTATCTTCTTTTGGAGAATTATCTGGCACCTACTGTGTAGAGTAAACCCAGCATCCGCCATCCCATTCCTAAGACAAAAGGGTCTTCCAGGTGCCTTGCTCCTGCCTGACTTTCCTCTCACCATCTTACAGCAACCAAAGGCAGGCGTGAGAACTAAGCTTGGACTTGCTTTCCTCGGACTGTGGCTATGGAGTACGAAACACAAGGATAGAAGGCGTGGTGGAAGCTCATTCATCCCAGTGATGGCACCTGGGCAAGATCATGGAACTGTTCCTGCTTCCGAGACCATTTGAGCTGCCTGACCTCTCTCTGTTTAAGCTCTGTTCTAGTCCTTCCCTTCTATCCTGTGGCAGCGGTGGCTGCCCTGTCACTTCCCTTGTCTTAACTTAGCCTGAGTCCATTTCTGCTTCTTATCCTCAGTGAGCCTGGCCTTATACCAGCTCATCCTGAGGAAGAAAGAATTTCTATTTCCCTTCCTGAGGGAAGTCCAAAGTGGAGCCTAAAGAACAAATATGACCTTCCTACCCTGAGGGAATAAACTTGCTAAGATTCTTAGACAAAAAGAAGTCTATGTAATTTGCTAGCCCTAACCAACAGCCAGTTGGTAACTTCTGAGCAGAATATGGAAAACCAAGTGTGCTTGGCAAAAAGTTAGGACATCTGTTATGAAAAGGGAAGGAAGGAGTGGAATTTCAAGTAGTTACCCAACTCACCTACTCTCTATTGCATCACTCCTCAGACTTGTGCTGGGAACATTGCAGGGTCAAGCCCATTGCCTCACAGGATGAAGGAAATGGTCAACACGGTCAGGGACTTGGTTTTCCTACCCCCAGCCATTTCCAGTCATGTGCAGAGCATTCTGGTCCTGCTGTTCCTCTAGGATAAGTACCCAGATTATTTACCCCAAGTTACAAGGGAGCTCAAGCCTCCATTCTTTGGAGAAAGGTGGCTTTGTGTGGTGGTTCACAGCTAAGACTGCCGGGATTCAAATCCCAAATCTGCCAAGCCAATTATGGGGACTGAGCCCCCAACCTGTGGGATCTGACACTGTCTCTAGATAAATACTGTCAGAATTGAGTTGGAGGACACCTAGCTGGTGTCCACAGCGGAACTGACTGCTTGCTTGCTGGTGGGGAGAAACCCCCACATATTTGGGAGTTACAGAAGTCTTCTGTGTGGATTGTTGTTGTGTTGGTGTAAGAGCAGAGGGAAAACATGATTTGTTTTTCCATAAAAGGCATTGTTGAAAACAACAGAGCAATCAGCCAGGAATTAGGTAGTTTAACAGATAGCTGTGGTCAGAGAAAGAATAGATAAGAGAGCCCTGCCAAAACCACTGTCATTACAGGATGACTGTGGGTACACTCAAGGCAACACTCCCTAAGGTGCATCATCAGAGGCTTCACACTGTGTGGGGTGGGGGAATTCACTAAAATAATCCAACTAGTCACCAAACAACTAAATAAGGAAATAACACTATTATGCTTGGATAGGGGCAGGGGGATGACCAGTAGCCAGATATGCGACAACATAATATCTAAAATGCCCAGTTTCCCAGAGGAACTTTTGAGCTATAAAAAGAAATAAGAAACAGTGATCCATACACAGAAAAAAAAAAAACAGAAACTGCCTGTGAAAGCAACCAAATATCAGATTTAAGAAAGATTTCCTACCAGCCATTATAAATATGTTCAGAAATAACTAAAGAAAACTGTGATTGAAGAAGTAAAGAAAGATATGATGATAATGTCTCATCAAATAGAAATATTAATACAGAAATAGAATTATTCTTAAAAAGAACCAAATGGAAAGCCTGGAGTTGAAAAGTACAATAACTAACGGGGCGCTGTGGCTCACGTCTGTAATCCAAGCACATTGGGAGGTCGAGGCAGTCTGATCACCTGAGGTCAGGAGTTCGAGACCAGCCTGGCCAACATGGCAAAACCCCATCTCTACTAAAAATACAAAAATTAGACGTGGTGGTGCGCGCCTGTAATCCCAGCTACTTGGGAGGCTGAGGCAGGAGAATCGCTTGAACCCAGGAGGCAGAGGTTGCAGTGAGTCAAACTTGCGCCACTGCACTCCAGCCTGGGCGACCAGAGCAAAACTCCATCTCAAAAAAAAAAAAAAGAAGAAGAAGTACAATAACTAAAATAAAAAATTCCCTAGTGGAGCTCAACAGTAGATTTGAACAATCAGAATAAAGAATTAGCCAACTTGAAGATATTAATAAATCAATAGAGATTGTGCAATCCAAAGAACAGAGAGAAAATAGAATGAAGAAAAATAAACAGAGCCTCACAGGACTGGTACACCATAAGCATGCCAACAGATGCACAGCAGAATACAGAAGAGAAGGAGACAGAGAACACAACAGAAAAAAGTAGTCGAAGAAATAATGGCTGAAAATGTCACGAATTTATTGAAAAACAATCTACATACCCAGCAAGCTCAATAAACTCTAAATAGGATACATGCAAAGAGATCCACAAATAAATATATCACATGCTGAAAGCCACCAGGCCTAGTGGCTCAAGCCTGTAATCCCACCACTTTGGGAGTTTGAGGTGGGTGGATCACCTGAGGTTAGGAGTTTAAGAGCAGCCTGGCCAGCATGATGAAACCCCATCTCTACTAAAAATACAAAAAATCATTAGCTGGGCATGATGGTGGGGGCCTGTAATCCCAGCTA
>NW_012112919.1:7012587-7053553 GCF_000951035.1 Colobus angolensis palliatus | reverse complement strand
AAGAAAGAAAGAAAGAAAGAAAGAAAGAAAGAAAGAAAGAAAGAAAGAAAGAAAGAAAGAAAGAAAGAAAGAAAGAAAGAAAGAAAGAAAAAGAGACGGCAGAAGAAAAACAATTCATCACTTAAAAGGGAACTCACAATTATTAACAGGTGCCTTCTCATCATAAACTGTGGAGTGCAGATGAGTCCAGATAGCAGTAGAGAAACACACCTCCAGGATAGACTGTGTGCTAGCCCATAAAACAAACCTCAATAAATTCAATAGGATATAAATAATACAAAATAGGTTCCCTGACCACAACAGAATAAAACTAGTAATCAATAATAGAAACAAATTTGGGGAACTCACAAATATGTGGAAATTAAACACACTCCTAAATAACCAATGGATTAAAGGAAAAATCAAGAGGGAAATTAGAAAATACCTTGAGGTGAAAGAAAATGAAGCCACAGCACACCGAAACTTATGGGATATAGCTTAAGGCATGCCAAAAGAGAAATGTGTAGCTGTAAATGCCTATATTGAAAAAGAGGAAGATTTGAAATCTTCCTCTCAGAAATCTCACTTTAAGACACCGGAAAAAGGCTCACATCTGTAGTCTCAGCACTTTGGGAGGCCAATGCAGGAAGATCATTTGATGCCAGGAATTCAAACCCAGTTTGGGCAACATAGCAAGATCTATCTCTAAAAAAATAGAAGTAAATTAGCCGAGCATGGTGGCCTGTGCCTGTAGTCCTAGCTACTTGGGAGTCTGAGGCAGGAAGATTACTTGAGCCCAGTTCAAGGTTACAATGGAAAGAAAAAAAAAAAAAGACATGAAAAAGAAGTGCAAATTAAACCTAAAGCAAGCAGTAAAAAAGGGAAATTTGAAAAATTAGAGTGGAAGTGTGGAAATTATTAAAATGGAGACTAGAAACAATATTTGAGAATACAAAATGAAACCAAAAGTTGGTTCTTTGAAAAAGCAAGTCTTTAGCTAGACTGACCACAATAAAAAGAGAGAAGCTGCGAATTGCTAGAATCAGAAATGAAGGAGGGGAAATTATAACTGACCTTACAGAGAGAAAAAGGATTATACTATTTTGCTAATTAATTATGCTAATACATTAGACAACTTAGAATGAAATGGGCACATTCCTACAAAAACACAAATGACTGAAACTGATGCAAGAATAACAGAAAATTTGAATGGACCTATAATAAATAGGTTGAATTAGTCATCAAAACAATGACCCACAAAGAAACTACCAAGCCAGATGTCTTCATTGGTGAATTTTGCCAAATATTTAAAGAATTAATACCAGTTCTTCAAAAACTCTTCCAAAAAATAGAAGAGGATGCCCTGATGCCAAAACCAGGTGAAACCAGATGAAGACATCAAAAGAAAACAAAAAAAAAAAACTACAAACTAATATCTTTTTTGAGTATGGATGCAAACATTTTCAAAAAAAATTCTAGCAAGCTGAATCCTGCAACACATAAAAACAATTATATACCATGACCAAGTAAGATTTATCCAGAAATGCAAGGCAAATCAGCAACCAAAAGTCAATTAATAAAATTCATCGTATCAATAAAATAAAAAATGAAAAACACATGATCCTCTCAACAGCCCAGAAACATCATTACAAAATTTAACATCTCTTCATGACAATACTCTCCACATACTAGGAATAGAAGGGATCTTCCTCAACCTAATAAAGTGCATCTATGAAAAACCCAGAACTGACTTTGTACTTAATAGTGAAAGACTAAATGCTTTCCCCTAAAGATAAGAACAAGACAAGGACTGCTGCTCTTATAACTTCTATGCAACATTGTACTGAAGATTCTAGCAAGGAAAATTAGGCAAGAAGGTGAAATAAAATTCAAATTGGAAAGAAGTACTATGATCTCTATGTGCAGATGACATGATCCCATACACTAAGGAATTCATTAAAATAATGAATTAAAATTGAGATGTGTCTCAATACCGTAGACTTTTTGTCTCAAAAATGACTCAAACTGTCCAACACTAGAGTTCACTGATCAAAATGAACTGTGGCTGGAAGTAGGCCTCTAACTCACTCACTCCTAGATGGCCTCATCCAGGCTTCAGATGTGTATTTTGGGCCAAACTCCCCCACTTGCTATCTCACCTTGGATATTTAACACTTAACCTTCACATGGCCAAAGCAGAGCATTATTCCCTCCAAATCTAACCATCCAAGTGTCTCCTCGATCTCAGTAAATGTCACCACCATCCATCCATTTGCTAAGTCAAAATACTACAAGTCACTTACTTTGATTTTGAAATAATTTCAAATCTAGAGAAAAGTTGTGTCTTAGTCTATTTGTGTTGCTATAAAGAGACACCTGATGCTGGGTAATTTATAAAGAAAGAGCTTTGCTTGGCTCACAGTTCCATAAGCTATACCAGAGGCATGGCTCCAGCATCTGCATCTGGCGATGGCCTCAAGATGCTTCCACTCATGGTCGTGCACAGTGGCTCATGCCTGTAAACCCAACGCTTTGGGAGGCTGCGCCGAGCAGATCACTTGAGGCCTGGAGTTCAAGATCAGCCTGGCCAACACAGAGAAATCCCATCTCTACTAAAAATATAAAAACTAGCTAGGCGTGGTGGTGGGCACCTGTAGTCCCAGCTACTGGGGAGGCTGAGGCAGGGGAATCACTTGGACCCAGGAACCTGGGAGGTAGAGATTACAGCTGCCACTGCACTCTAGCCTGGGTGACAGAGTGAGATTCCGTCTCAAAAAAAGGTGTTTCTACTTACAGCAGAAGAGAAAGGGAGAAAGTGTGTGCAGAGATCACATAGTGAGGAAAAAAGAGAGAAAGGAGGTTTAACAAGCAGCTCTCACAGAAACTAATAGAGCAAGAACTCACTCATTACAGCAAGAATGGCACCAAGCCATTCATGAGAAATCCACCTTCCTGACTCAAACACCTCCCACTAGGTCCCACCTCCAATATTGGGGATCACATGTCTTTTTATTTATTTATTTATTTTTCCCCAAGACGGAGTTTTATCCTTGTTGCCCAGGCTGGAGTGCAATGGCGCAATCTTGGCTCACCACAACCTCTGCCTCCCAGGTTCAAGCTATTCTCTTGCCTCAGCCTCCCTAGTAGCTGGGATTACAGGCACGTGCTGCCACGCCCAGCTAACTTTTTGTATTTTTAGTAGAGACGGGGTTTCTCCATGTTGGTAAGACTGGTTTTGAACTCCCTACCTCATGTGATTCACCCACCTCGGCCTCCCAAAATGCTGGGCTTACAGGCATGAGCCACCATGCGCGGCCAGGGATCACATTTCAACATGAAGTTTGAAAGTTGCTTTCTTGCAACTTGCCATTGAGTTTGGAGATTACACCTTCCAAACCTCCCAATGTAAACAGGAGCACCTATTTACCCTTAAACAGGATTCCCCACTGTTAACACTTTACCACATCCCATGTATGTGGTATATACCTTATCACACTCATTCTTTGCATATGTATTGCCTTTTTTTCTGAATCATTTCACTGTAATTGCCGATATGATGACCTATTACTCTTTGAATACTTTAGTGTATATGTTCTAACAAAGACACTGCCATACGTAACCATAGTACAACCATCAAAATCAGGAATTAACATTAACAGAATATTACCATCGCAGATTCCAGTCACATTTTATAAGTTGCCCCAATTATGTTCTTTATAGGTCTGGATCCAAATCAGGATCATGTGTTGCAGTTAGTTGTCATGTCTCTTTAGTTTCCTTCTATCTGGAATGGTTCTTCAATCTTTACTTGTCTTTCAAGACCTTGGCATTTTTGAAGAGGACAGGCTAGAGTGCAGTGGCTCCTGTCTGTAATCCCAGCACTTTGAGAAGCCAAGGCAGGCAGATTACTTGAGGTCAGGAGTTTAAGACCAGCCTGGCCAACATGGTGAAACCCCTGCTCTACTAAAAAATACAAAATTAGCTAGGTATGGTGGTACATACCTGTAGTCTCACCTACTCATGGCTGAGGCAGGAGAATCACTTGAACCCAGGAGGCAGAGGCTGCAGTGAGCCCAGATCGTGCCACTGCACTCCAGCCTGGGTGACAGAGCCAGACTCAGTCTAAAATAAAATTTTTTTTTTTTTTTTTTTTTGAGACGGAGTCTCACTTAGTCGCCCAGGCTGGAGTGCAGTGGTGGATCTCGGCTCACTGCAAGCTCCGCCTCCCGGGTTCAAGCCCTTCTCCTGCCTCAGCCTCCCAAGTAGCTGGGACTATAGGCACCTGCTGCCACGCCCGGCTAATTTTTTGCATTTTTAGTAGAGATGGGGTTTCACCGTGTTAGCCAGAATGGTCTCGATCTCCTGACCTCGTGATCTGCCCACCTCGGCCTCCCAAAGTGCTGGGATTACAGGCGTGAGCCACCAAGCCCAGCCTAAAATAAAACTGTTTTAAAAAAAATTTTTTAAAGGACAGGCTAAGTCCTTTGTAAAATGTCAGTTTGGGTTTGCTCTGATGTTTCCTCATGATTTTTGCATTTTCGGCAGTAACAATGGAAAAATGGTATTATATTTCTCTCAGAGCATTATATTATGAGGTCCATGATATTGACTTGCCCCATGAGAGGTGGCATTAACTTTCATCAGCTGACAGGCTTCTCCACTGTCAGATTAACTAATAATGGAATGTATTAATTAATATCAAATTAGTGAGCCAGGAGCAGTTCTGCACACCTGTAGTCCCAGCTACTCTGGAGGCTGAGGTAGGAGGATCCCTTGAGGCCAGGAGTTTGAGGCTACAGTGTGCTAAGATCATGCCTGAGAAGGGCCACTGCACTCCAGCCTGGGAGACAAAGTGAAACTCTGTCTCTAAAAGAACAAATAAATACATACATACATACATACATACATACTTTTAAAAAATCAAGTTAGTATTTGATATACTCATTATACCAAATATGTTAGTAGGATATACTCTGCAACTAGGTCTACGTTTATTAACTGTAATTGTATCCTAAGGTAGCACGTTTCCTTTTCCCTTGTTTATTTATTCATGTATTATTTGTATTTATATGAACTCATGGATTCTACTTTAATCAATGGATTACAATCTGTTCTTGTCATTACCTATTCTGAGGCTGAAATAGCCCCAGATTTGGCCATAGGTAGTACCCTTGAACAACTTCTTTGATTGCATCCAGAATAACACACCATACTCCTTGGTTGGCCAGCATCCATTTTTCCCTCTTCCCACCAACAGCAGCCCAGATTTTAATGTTTATTGTCAACCAAGTGATTGGGTTGAGATGGACCCCACCTCAGCCCCAGGGGTATGCCCTGCTTAGTGTGAGCCAATCAGTGTACCCCATTATTCTCCAGGACACAGTGATTGGTCTGAGGGTGGGCACATGACGTGTGAGAACTGGCCAATGAGAACTGAGGAGACAGCTGATAGGCCTTCTGGGAAAGAAGCTTCCTATCTCTTTCCAAGGGAGCCCTCTCTCCCTCTGATGGATGCGCTGTAAAGATGGTGAAGTGTAGACCTGATGAAGCCATTTCTGCTGCCAAGAGAGAAGCGAACCTGAACACAATTTCAATATACAGAGGTGGGGAGAACGAAAAATTGCAATAAAACAGGACTGGGGCTCTGGTGACGCCACACATTTCTGGATCATTCTGTGCCTGAACATATCTGTGGACTGGTTAATTATTTGCACCAGTAAATTACCTTTTTTAATTAGGCCAGAATGGGCTGAGACTTCTGTTGCTTGCAACCAAAAGGGCCCTAAATGATACACTCCCCGGAAACAGCAAAGGAAGGCTGCCTGTGGCAAGAAGCAAAAAGATGGGTTTCTGTTCCTTTTCACCAAAAACAAAACAAAAAAACCTCTAACGTTGCTGGTCTCCCCCACTGGTCTGAGAGCTTCTGGGGACATAGCCACTGTGTGCCCCGGCCTCTCAGAATAACGCGTGGCTGTGGTGAGTGCTCAGTAAGCATTATCTGTGTGAATGCTGTTAAGGTTGTCTCGTTCATGGCTAAATCCGTAGCATCTACAACGGTGTATGGGACACACGACAGACATTTATTGAAGGACTACACAGCTCACCCCAGCATGCCACTGACACCCACCCCTCAAATCCACCAAAGGAGAAGAAGCTGCAACTAAAATCTTGCTTGACACTTTATTCTCCTGAGAGGGGAGCGCAGCAGAGGGAGTCGGGGAAGGGAGACTGGAGAGTGGATTCTGGACGGAGGAAGCGAGGAGCCAGTGGAGGTTGCTGAGGTTCCCGGGATCTGAGGACAGGAGCCTATGCTTCTTCCACAGGACAGGGTGAGAGGGCTCAGAGGGAACCTGGAGCAGAGAGAACAGCCAGCTGTGGGCAGATGTGGTGGGTCCCCATGGGGAAGCAGGCACTCAGAACGTTACTTGCTTAAGGTCTCGCAGCCACCCGTCCCTACTGAACACACCCAGTGGCACATCCTGGAAGCCAGTCGGCAGCCTGAGCAGGTTGTGGGGCCTTGAATAGAAAAGTCGCAAGCTCCCATGACAGGAAATGGTGGGGACCCCCGATCTGCTAGCATAGAATCCCAGAGCATTGGCAAGCGCCAGCTGAGCTGCCAAAGCCCCTTTCTGGCCCCACTTCCTGCAGCCGAGTCCTGTTCTCTCCAGGCACAGCCTGGGCAGCCACGGAGGGAAAGGCCTCAGGCTCCCCTACCTGAAGGGTTCCCTAGCCCAGCTCTCAGGACCCAGAATTGTGGGGGAGGATGTGGCCCCAGTTCCCGACCCCACAGGCCCATGCTGGGCTGGGGATTGGAGTTTGACTGAGGGTCTGATGACCTTGAATAGCCTCAGTCTGAGGACATTTCTCCAGGGTCAGGTCTACACACTCGGTGACCTCCTTCAATTCTCATTCCAATCTCAAAAATCAGGATTGCTATCTCCCCTTCACAGATGAAGAAACTGAAGCTCAGAGAGGTCAAGTTATTTGCTTAAGGTCACACAGCCAGGGAGAGATGGAGACCAGATTTTACTCCACGAGCACCTGTGTCTGAAGCCCAAGCTCTAATCAGTATTTCTCAAACATTTCTAGCTAAAGTCCATCTGCTCAATTCTCCACACTTTCCCGTGCTGGGAGATGGGGGAGTAATGTGTCCTAAGAAGGCAGCTTTGATGTATCCTGGGGGAAACTGTCTCCACCCCTCAGGAGGCATCCCTGCTGTCACCTCTGCACTCACCCATAGAAGGTTCACACAACCTGAGGTCCACACAGATCTCCTGGGCAGTTTCTCCCTCCAAGAGGCCCTGGGTAACTCTAGGCTGATACCTCCTCATGAAATTTTTGCAGACGTCGCGCCATTGTGACCTCACCTTCCTACACACGCGGGTCTCAGCATTGGAAATGCTTCTCTGCAGCAGCAGAACCACAGAGGACATGGTTATAGGGTGAGTCCTGCGCAGCTCTGCCACCCTGCAGGTTCCAGCAGCCCTAGCAATGGGAGTACTGGGTGCGAGGAACTGGCGCCTGGTGCCCATGGAGCCAGAGACTGTAGACACGGGGCTGGGCCCCTACTCCCACTCTCTAAGGCCTGGCCCAAGCCTGGTCAGGTAGGGCTCCTGAGACAAGGACAGTTAGCCCTGCTGAGGTCTCACCCCTTGTGCACCTATCCCCTGCATTCTGTGTGGAGAATGGTGCCCATGGCTGCCAGGCACACATTAAATGCTCTGCCATGTAGCTACCTGGCTCCAGAACCTGGCTGGGGGCTACCGCCAGAGGGGGTGCATAGAGAAGACTAGTGGGGGTGGGAGGTGTGGTCAGAGCTTGGAGTCTTGGCTCATTTGGTTTTAAAGTCTCTTCTATGCCATCCCAGCGGGGAGGATGAATCTGGGTATCCAGGGCTAAGTGTGAGCCTGCAGTGCCAGGATGCTGAGTAGTTTGGGGGAGCAGAGGAGAGGGAAGGAGAGAGAGTGAAACGGTAATTCTTGGTCGTAACACAGTCATTTGTTAAGCATTTACTCAGTGCTGGATGTGGAGCTAAGCACATCCCAGCCCTCAGCTCTTTTAAAAAGCTTCAGCAGCCAGGTGCAGTGGCTCACACCTGTAATTCCACACTTTGGGAGGCCAAGGCAGGTGGATTGCTTCAGCTCAGAAGTTGGAGACCAGCCTGGGCAACACAGTGAGACCCTGTTTCTACAAAAGTACCAAAATTAGCTGGGCGTGGTGGCACACACCTGGAGTCCCAGCTACTTGGGAGGTTCAGGCAGGAGAATTGCTTGGGCCAGGGAGGCAGAGGTTGCAGTGAGCCAAGATCATACCACTGCACTGCACTCCAGCCTGGGTTTCAGAGTAAGATCCTATCTCAAGAAAAAAAAAAAAAAAAAAAAAGAGCTTCGACAACTTGCGAGATAGGGACTATTATCCATCTCATTTTAAAGATAAGGTAACTGAGGCTCAGCAAGTGGAAGTGACTTGCCCAAGGCCATGCAGCTTCCAAGTAGCAGATCTGGGATTTATCAGTCCTGACCCAGGTCTCTTAGGTAACCAGCTTCTCAAAGCTCTGCCTTGGACACAAATGTTAGGGCTTTAGAGGAAGATTCCTAACTTCTCTGGGACAAGCCCTCTTTGAGGATACATTATGAAAACCATGTTTACTCTCTCTGACTTACACAGTTCCAGAGAGTCACAAACAATTTCACAAGTTCTCTGAAATTCATCCACGGACACATGGGGACTCACAGATTCCCTTCTAGGAAGCCCTCCCGCAGGACCACTGTGCAAGGTGACCCCAGGCTCCCTGATCCCCAACCTGGTCACAGGCCAGCCCCTCCACTGAGCAGCAGACAGGAGGCTCTGTAGCCCCTCGGCCTCACCTGGGTGGGCTGTTTCACCATAACCTTCAGTGTCTGGACTATGCTTAGACAGGTCTTGCAGTCGAAGGCCAGCTCCTGCATTTTGATCAACAGGTCACCCTGTCAGGAAAGAAAGCCCCTATCATGGTCTCTCAGATATTCTGGGAGTGCGTGAAAGTGCCCAAAAAAGGGGCCCTTGGTGTTTCTGAGGCTGGCAGCAACGTCCGTGATCTCTTCCCAGAGCATGGATACACTGAAGACCTGAACTGGCTGCCTGGACCCTGCCTGCCTTTTTGCTTGTCTTAGAGGCTCTGAGACACCCCAGAAACAGCCTCCCACACCCCCAGTACTTTCCCAGCCCTGCACTTGCCCCTCTCCTATTGAGGAACTCCCAGGGAAGTCTACCTATTTGGGTTCTGCAGCCCCAGGCTCTTTGGAGGGTGAGACCCCGGAGGATCCTCTTAGGGCAGTCTACCAGGTATCTGTAGCCCTCCTGGCCAGACATGAATTCGACAAAACCAGCATCGTCAGAAACAGCCCAGCCTCCACTCCCACCTCCTGACCATTAGAGAGCTCCAGCCCTCACCCCAGAAGCCACCCAGGGAGGAGGGAAAGGAGAGGGACTGTGGCAGGTGAGCAGAGAGCCAACATGTACCTGGGGGCCCTCCTGGGCCAGGCACAGGCAGGATTGCTCCTTGTCACACAGGTGGGCTGTTGCCACTTCAAAGTACTCAGGGCTCAGACGAGAGAAGACCAGACCTGAGGAGGAAGGCACTTCAGCTTCCCCTCCGCAGGCGGAAGGAGAGGGAAAGCCCGTTCTACTGGCTGGTGAGAGTCCAGGAGGTGGCCAGGGCCTCGGACAGGGGCTGGGTCTTGCAGGGGGCCAGGATATCTGTCCACATGCTTTGCCCTGGAGCCACTCTGACCCACTCTCAGCACAAACACATGTTCTCACTTTCCTTCTAGAAAGCCAGGAGGGCGAGACTTTCTCTTCTCCTCTGTTCTGCCAGCAACACAGATTTGGGGGTCAGTTTGTCCAGAAACTTCCCTCAATCTCCTTTCAAGAGATTTTCTTTTTTTACCTTCCATCCAGATGGCCCAGCCAAATCCACTCTCACTTCCAGAAGTGTCCTTGCCCTTGGGGCTCACACTGACCCCAAGGCCTGGGAGAGAGCAGGGTGCAGGGGGCAGGAAGTCTGCCTTGAACAAGGAAGAGACCCCGTTCTCTCACCAGCCCTGCACAATCCTAGACAGTGTAGGCCTGAGGAATCGCAGACCCACCGATGAAGGCCACTGGCCTTCACCACACAGATGCAGAGGCAGGGGCTTGGGAGGGAAAGGGGGGGTCTCAGGCCACACAGGGTGGCCAGTAGAGTTAGGACCAGAATCCCTGGCCTGTCTCTCCTCCTTGGCCAGGCCACTGACAGGCTGGGCAGCACACTGGGCTAAGCCTGGCTCTGAGGGGAGGGCCAGGCCTCCATGATGTGGGAGAAGGCTGGGGAGAGGCAGGGGCACCTGGGTGCCCACAGAGTCCATGCTCCGGGTTCAGCCAGCCTGAGAGTGCGAGGCTGGGAGGGCCATCAGGATCGATCCCGAGGGGAAGGCCTTACCTGGGTTGCCCAGGAGCATGGCTGCAAGGAGAAGGAGGGCCCAGGTAGCCATGATGGGGCAGCTGCTCAGATGCCTTTCACACCCTGTTTTATGGGCAGGGAGCCTGCAGCTTAACCTTTCTCAGGTCCTGCCCTTTTTGTATGTCATCTTTCCTGTGTCACTGGGTTTACCACAAATACAAATACTAATTTGTGAAGAAGCAGGTTAGTGCAGTGGTAGCCCACAGGGTTCATGCCACACCCCACTCCCACACAACTAGAATGCCGGGTTGCTGGAGGCCAGCAGCTGCCTGGATGCTTGGGATGTGTTAATGGAGGGAGAAACTGCTTAGTACAAGTATGTTCCAAATATTGCATGGGACATATTTATACTAAAAGTATAAGTGAGTCATCTCACTTGACCCAAAACCTATTTTTAAACAGCTTTTTAAATTTAACAATATACCACGAACATCTTTCCACATCTGTAAATATAGATCTTCTTCATCATTTCCACTGGTTACTTAATGGTTCCCTTTACACATGAACCATAGCTGGGGTCCTGTAACTCTGGGACTCATGTCCCCTGTAGTACTTTGGCTTGAAGAGCAGAGGCTGGGAAGCCTCTCCAAGGGCTCACCCGGTAGTCGAGTTGAGTGATGTGAAGGCCTTCTTCAGACAGGGTGCCTCAGCATCTCAAAATGGCAGCTGTAGCTCCTCCAGGCTACAAGGCCTGTTCATGTGGAAAATGGAAAGAGTGAAGCAGAAAGAGATGGTACCTGTATAGGAAAAACATCTTTCCCAGGGACCCTCTACCTCCATCTAATTGATCTGAACTGTGTCACATGATGACCCTGGCTGCAAAGGGCAATAGGAAGGGAGTCTTTTGCTGGACCTTCACTGACACTTCGTTTTTTGTTGTTGTTTGGTTGGTTTGGTTTGGTTTTTCTTTTTTGAGATGGAGTTTCACTCTCGTCACCCAGGCTGGAGTGCAATGGTTTGATCTTGGCTCGCTGCAACCTCCACCTCTGGGTTCAAGTGATTCTCCTGTCTCAGCCTCCCGAGTAGCTGGGATTACAGGCGCATGCCACCATGCCTTGCTAATTTGTGTGTTTTTAGTAGAGACAGGGTTTCACCACGTTGGCCAGGCTGGTCTCGAACTCCTGACCTCAGGTGATCCGCCCGCCCGCCTCAGCCTCCCAAAGTGCTAGGATTACAGGCGTGAGCCATCGCACACGGCCTTCATTGACACTTTGAACAAAATTGGTATTCTGTTAGGGAGGATGAGGGAATGGGAATCGTATAGGCAATGGCAGTGTCAGTTACTACATGACTTTTTTTTTTTTTTTGATACAAGGTCTTGCTCTGTCGTTCAGGCTAGAGTGCAGTGGTGCAATCACAGATCACTGCAGCCTCAACCGCCCAGGCTCCAACAATCCCCCCACCTCAGCCTCCCTAGTAGATGAGACCATAGGTGCTTGCCACTATCACCCCTGCTGATTTTAAAATTTTTGGAAGAGATGGGTCTCCATATGTTGCCCAGGCTAGTCTTGAACTCCTGGACTCAAGCGATCCTCCCCGCCTCCAAAGTGCTGAGATTATAGGCATGAGCAACCATGCCTGGTTTTGCAGGACTTTTTGATAAGGAAACATATTTCAGGAAGAATTGGTAGGACTTTGTAGCTATATGATTACAAGAAAGAAACAAGAGAGAGGAGGCAAAGGTTTCGCTAATATTTAGGGCCCAGGAGGCTGAGGGGCTGGCTGTGCAAATTAGAAAAAGGAGCTTGTTGGTGAGAAGTTGAGTTTGAGGTATTGCATTTGTGGCTGGCTTGTTTCCCCAGCCGTAAATCAACTGCTTGAGGGCAGGACTGCCTCTGCCTGTCGGGGTCTCCCCACCATGCCTAGAACAGCTCTCAGACCAACCGGCAAACTCGTTTTACCTCAGATGAGGAAAGCAGGACTCAGAGAGATCCAGTGAATTACCCACCAACACACAGCTAGAAACGGAATGGTCTGTGGATATGAACCCAGACCCTATGACTCCCAAGCCCAAGTTTTCCCCCAGCCCTACCCTATCTCAGTCTCCAGGTTTTCAGTGCAGGGCCACTTAACCCCCTTGAGACCAGCTCAGGCACCACTCCCCCGTCTCAGCAGGCTCCCTCTCTCCTGACCACTTGTAGCCCTTGGTCTCATGTGTGAAGACCATATTAATGGGCAGAAAAGGTCTTGAAAGGTGACTCATGTCTCTTTATTGTGGGAAACTTGGTGAGACCAAATATTGCAGTGAGTCCTTTTCTGAGGTGTTGAGGTGTATGTGACAAAGCTCATGTAGTTAGTCACAAGTCTCCACCCAGGCCTCTCGGGTCCCGTGTGATAAGAACCTGGGGTCTTACCCAGTTCCCACCCATGGTACCCCGGGAACTGGCCCATTGCAAGTCAGGACCAGGCCCCAGAAAAATTCCTGTGTGAAATACTGCCTTCTGTATCTTCTTCAGAAAATCTTCACTTACGCTAAAGTCATAAAAATAGCCTCTATATTTTTTTCTAGAACTTTTATAATTTTAACTTTGACATTTAGGTCTATGGCTCATCTCAAATGAATGTATAGTGTGAGCTGGGTTGAGGTTCTGTTTTTCAATATCAATTTCTTGAAAAGATTTTTCTTTTCCCATTGAATTGTTTTGGCATGTTGGTTGAATATCAATTGACTATGGGTCTGTTTGCAGACTCATTATATCAACTACTACTGCAATAATAATAATATAATAATAATAATAAAGCAATCCAATTTTTTAAATGGGCAAAATATTTGAACAGGTAATTCACAAAGGAAGATAAGAACGACCAAAACATTTGAAAACCTGCTCAACATCGTAAATCACAAAGAAATTCCTTTTTTGAGCTGTAGCCTCACTCTGTCGCCCAGGCTGGAGAGCAGTGGCATGATCTCGGCTCACTGCCACCTGTGTCTCCTGGGTTCAAGCAATTCTCCTGCCTCAGCCTCCTAAGTAGCTGGGATTACAGGCACACACCACCATGCCTGGCTAATTTTTGTATTTTTAGTAGAGATGGGGTTTCACCATCTTGGTCCTCGCTGGTCTTGAACTGCTAATATCAAGTGATCCACCCACCTCGGTCTCCCAAAGTGTTGGGATTACAGGCTTGAGCCACCGCGCCTGGCCAAGAAATTCTGTATTAAAACTGTACTGAGATGATGGCATCAACATGACTAAAATTAAAAAGACAGAAAACCCAAATGCTGATGTGTATGGGGAGCAACTGTTACTCTTAAGCATTGTTGGTGGGAATATAAAACACTAATAACTGAAAATTGGATTGACCGTTTTTCAGAAAGTTGAGCATACACCTGCCCTGTGACTCAACAATTTCACTTCTACGTATTTACCCAAACTAAACGAAAACACCTCTACATACACAGATTTACACAGGAGTGTTCACAGACATGTCACCCAGCAGTTCCACTCCTAGGTATACACCCAAAAGAAATAAAAGCAGATTGAAACAGATACTTGTACATCAATGTTCATAGAAGCATTATTCACAGTAGCCAAAAGCTGGAAAGAGCCCAGGCGTCCATTGACAAATAAATGGATAAACAAGCCAGTCATTGTGGCTCAACCTCTAATCCCAGCACTTTGGGAGGCCAAAGTGGGAAGATGGCTTGAGGCCAGGAGTTTCAGGCCACCCTGAGCAACATAGTAGACCCCAGTTCTACAGGAAAATTTAAGAATTAGCTGGGCATAGTGGCATGTGTCTATAGTCCCAGCTACTCAGGAGGCTGAGGTGAGAGGATTGCTTGAGCCCAGGAGGTCAAGGCTGCAGTGAGCCAAGGTCATGCCACTGCACTCCAGCCTGGGTGACAGAGTGAGAGCCTATCTCTAAGAAAAATAAAAATTGAAATTTTTAAAAATGGATAAACAAAATCTGCTCTACATATACAATGGAGTACGATTCAGCCAAAAAAGGGAACACAGCTCTGATACATACTACAACACGAATGAACCTTGAAATAATTAAGCCAACTGAAATAAGTCAAACACAAAAGGATAAACATTGTATGATTCCACTTACATAAAATTTCTAGAATATGCAAATTCATAGGGACAGAAAGTAGATTAGAGGCTACCCAGGACTGGAAGGAGTGGGAAATGAGGGACTTAGTGCCCATTGGTTACAGACTTTCCATTTGGTATGATGAGAATGGTTTTGGAAATAGAAAGTTCCAAATAGATGATTCCACAACTTTGTGAGTGTAATTAATGCCACTGGATTGTACATCTAAAATGGTTAAAATGGTTAATTTTGTTATTTATTTTTATTAATATTATTTTTAATTGACAAATCATAATTTTATATATTTATGGAGTACAATGTGATGTTTTGATATATGAATCCCACTTAGAATGATTAAATCAAGGTAATTAACATATCTATCACCTCCCCTATCATTTTTTGTGGTACACATTTTATGTTATATGTATTTTACCACAATAGAAAAAAAATTGTTTTAAAAGGTTGTTCAAAGACAATGAAAGAAGAATAAATAAGTAAATAAAAGATTGTTTGCAGAAGCTTTTTCATAAGAGCCAAAAATTAGACATAACCCAAATGTCCATCAACAGGTCAATGGATGAAGAAATTAAGGTAGAGCCACGCAATATTGTATACAACTTGGCAATAAAAAGGAATGAACTACTAATACATGCAATCAAATGAATAAATCTTAAAAAAAAAAAAGGAAGAAAAAGAAGCCAGACATGAAAGACTTCATTCTGTATGATTCCATTTGTATGAAGTTCTTGAACAAGCAAAATTCATCTATGGCAAAAGAAATCAGAGAAATGGTAGGAGGTGGAGGAGGATGTGAGGGTTATTGGGCTGGCACCAGGATTTTCTTAGGTAGTGAAAGTGTTCTATATCTTAATTAGCTTGTGAATTGTGTGAGTGTGCATCTGTCAAAACTCTTCAAACTGGACATTTAAGATTTAAGTATTTAGCTACATGTAACTTATATCTCAATTTTAAAATTATCCAAAATTTTCTTTTCTTTTTTTTTTTTTATTAGCTTGTGAATTGTGTGAGTGTGCATCTGTCAAAACTCTTCAAACTGGACATTTAAGATTTAAGTATTTAGCTACATGTAACTTATATCTCAATTTTAAAATTATCCAAAATTTTCTTTTCTTTTTTTTTTTTTTTTGAGATGGAGTTTTCCTCTTGTTGCCCAGTCTGGAGTGCAATGGCATGATCTCGGCTCACCAAAACCTCCGCCTCCGGGATTCAAGCCATTCTCCTGCCTCAGCCTCCCGGGTAGCTGGGATTATAGGCATGCGCCACTACGCCCGGCTAATTTTGTATTTTTAGTAGAAATGGGGTTTCTCCATGTTGGTCAGGCTGGTCTAGAACTCCCCACCTCAGGTGATCCGCCCACCTCAGCCTCCCAAAGTGCTGGAATTACAAGCGTGAGCCACCGGGCTCAGACAAAAAAAACTCTTAAGTTACAATTTTATGGCTCCCAATGAACAATATCAAATACTTCCCCAAAGAATTGTATCCATTTACAACACTGCCAACATTGTACGAGAGCTCCCTGAACTCTCACCAGCATTCAGTATTATCACACTCTTTATTTTACAAATGTAATGAGTGAAAATCACACCTATTTTTATTTTCATTTCAATTACTACAAATTAAGTTTAATATTTTCCCAGGTATTTGATTACATTTACATTTATTTTGAAATTGTCTTTTTATGTCCCTTGCCCAGTATCTATTGGACTCTACTATGTTTTTTAATTTGTAAGAATTCTTTATTAATAAATACATTAATGTTTTGATATATTTGCTACAAATATTTTGTCACTTCTTGATTGACCTTTAAATTTCCATAAGGTTCTTACGCATAGAAAGTTTTCATTTTCTATAATCAAATATGTATATTTATTTGTGACATCTTTTCTCAGTTTAGAAAGTTGTGATTGCCTCTTTTTCCCTAGAAAATAATTATGTTTTTGCTAATTTTTGCAGTTAGACATATTTTTTAATGTGACACTTTAATCCTCTGGAACTGATTTTAGGAAGGTATGAGGTGGGATGAAAATGTATTCTTTTCAAATTGCTATTCCCTTAATCTAAAGGTATTGATTATATACTTTCCCCTCCTCTCCATTGATTTGAAATTGCTCTTTTATTGTATATTCAATTATACATAATAAGATCAAATTCTGAGTTATCCATTCTAATTGACCCGGATATCTAGTGTTGTATTAACATTATCCAATCCTGCAGTTTTCTTCTTGATTTTCCTTTGATATTCCTTTACTTTTAAATTGTACTTTGGGTAATATTTTATATACTATAATACTTTATATGCTAAAAGTATATATAAGGTATAACATTTATATACTAAATATTAAATATCTACTAAATGCTAAATATAAATTATTTTGACCAATATATCAGATTGTAATTTTCACTTTAAATTTTATTATAACTAAAAACTAATATGTAAAAAATTCACTTCTTTATAGTCACTCTTTCAGCCGTGATCATAGTATAACTTTCTTTTTTTTTTTTTTTTTTGAGACGAAGTCTCTCTGTCACCCAGGCTGGAGTGCAGTGGCGCAATCTCAGCTCACTGCAAGCTCCGCCTCCCAGGTTCACGCCATTCTCCTGCCTCAGCCTCCAGAGTAGCTAGGACTGCAGGCACCTGCCACCACTCCCAGCTAATTTTTTATATTTTTAGTAGAGACAGGGTTTCACTATGTTAGCCAGGATGGTCTTGATCTCCTGACCTCATGATCCACCCGCTTCAGCCTCCCAAAGTGCTGGGATTACAGGCTTGAGCCACCGTGCCCGGCTGTTTTTTGTTTGTTTGTTTGTTTGTTTTTTGAGATGGGTCTGGCTGTGTTGCCCAGGCTGGAGTGCAGTGGTGTGATCTCGGCTCACTGCAACTTCTGCCTCCCGCTTTCAACTCATTCTTCTGCCTCAGCCCCCTGAGTAGCTGGGATTACAGGCGCCCACCACCACACCTCACTAATTTTTGTATTTTTAGTAGAGACTGGTTTTCACCATGTTGGCCAGACTGGTCTTGAACTCCTGGCCTCAAGTGATCTGCCCGCCTTGGCCTCCCAAAGTGCTGGAATTACAGGCGTGAGCCACTGCGCCCAGCAGATCATAGTATGACTTTCTATTTTTTCCAAGTCATCTTTTTTCTCTCTCAATAAAGTTTTAAGAAGAGTTCTCCAGTGCAGGGGAGCTGAGCATCAGCCAACCTGGGACTCAGACTGTGACACTCCTGGGTGGCCAGGGAGTTGGCGGGGGTCGACGGGGGGGGGCATGAGACTTCAGAAGGATGTCCAGCTGGGAGCAGATCCCCTCTCCTGCTTTCTCCCCAACTTGTGCAAATGACTCGGAGCTTATTCACGTGACATTGTGATATAACAAAACAAAACGCCAGGGACTCAAAATGAGATAATTAAAGGCAGTAAAACAGAAATAAAATAGGGAGATAATCAGCCAAGAAAGACCCATGGGAGAAAGCAGATGATGGAAAATAAAGTGAAGCAGCATTTTACGGTGTGTGTTTCACCAGACTTTCTGAAATTTAAAACACGATGGCCCTTTATTTAGAGAACTGCTCTTCTCAGCACCAGTCACAGCAAACAAGCAGTCCTTAGATGTTAACTGTCTGATTGCACTTGGGAAAATATTATTAAATAGCCTCACCCTAAGAATGAGAAGAAAATATACCTATCAAATTTTATGGAACATTCTTACATTTCACCAGCATCCATCGATCTCTTACTTTTGGTAAACATTTCCATTATCTCCTATTTCAAGAATTCTGTACTTTCAGGCAGTAGGTTTACTAAATACCACATCTGCCTATTTACTCAAATAATATCCTTTACTTAAAGGCTTTTTGCATTATCCAGTTTTCCTGATAGTTTGTATAGATGATTGCCTGAATTTCTCGAAAACCACCAAGCTTCCCTTAAGCATCAAAGTTATTTTTATTTCTTTGCAGTAATTTCAATTTAGATTTCAGTCCTTGCTTACGTTTTGGGAGACCCAGCCATCTGCCAAAGCCTGAAGGCACAGAATGTTTATTCTCATCAATGTCCTTTCTACATCAGCATTCAGGGTTAGTGGCTGTCATTTTTCCTGATGATTTTATGGTTTTTATAACCTCTTTGTTACATGAGTTTAGGATAACTTTCTATATGAATGAGACTATCCTATATCTTCTTCCCTTTCATCCCATTCTAGATATACTGTGAGCTCTAAAAAATTACACTTGCCCAAACTCACTGTTTTCTTGGTACCTGGTTGCCATTTGTACCACTTCAAGTAATCATCCTTTTTCTTAAGGTACAGATTCCAGCATTGAGATGAGTTCCCTGGTTGTACTTTGTCAATAGTTTTCTCTTTTTTTTTTTGAGACGGAGTCTCGCTCTGTCGCCCGGGCTGGAGTGCAGTGGCCGGATCTCAGCTCACTGTAAGCTCCGCCTCGCGGGTTTATGCCATTCTCCTGCCTCAGCCTCCGGAGTAGCTGGGACTACAGGCGCCCGCCACCTCGCCCGGCTAGTTTTTTGTATTTTTAGTAGAGACAGGGTTTCACCGTGTTAGCCAGGATGGTCTCGAACTCCTGACCTCGTGATCCGCCCGTCTCGGCCTCCCAAAGTGCTGGGATTACAGGCTTGAGCCACCGCGCCCGGCCAGTTTTCTCATAGCTACAGTGTATTGGTTTAATCGTCACAAGCTTAATTTAGGAGACATCGAATTACCTGTGGATCCATTTGTCAACTGGAAATGCTGCTTCCTTCCATGTACAATTTATACTCTTGAAAATTTGCTCAATAAGAATCTGTTAATATGTTGCCATGTTAAAGTGAATTAAAATTTACAACTACAATAAGATCATAATTTCATGATTGAAACACAATGATGAGTCAGGATATATAAAAAACAAGCCGAAGGCTGAGGCGGCGGCTCGCACCTGTAGTCCCAGCTTCTCGGGAAGCCCCAGAGTTTAAGAGCAGCCTGGGCGACATATTGAGACCCAGTCTCAAACAAACAAACGAAAAAAGAAATGGACAAAAGCCTTTCCCCTCCAACTTTCACATCTCTTCAGAATGTATCTTTTGGGGATACGGTATTATTTATTAAATAGTATTTTATTTTACAAACAAAATAATTCCAGCCAATCATGGTGACTCATGCCTGTAATCCCAGCACTTTGGGAGGCTGAAGTGGGACGATCACTCAAACCCTGGAGTTTGAGATCAGCCTGAGCAACATAGACTCCATCTCAAAAAAAGTTTTTAAATTTAAAAAATAACTCCAAGAACATGTGTTATGCCTGTTCAGGGACATTGTATATTATAAATATGAATTTGCTATGTAAATATAAAATTTACTGCCAACTTTATGATATAAACTTAAATGAACATTTTAATCAAATTGAAAAACAGAAAACAACTCCTCAGAAGCAGCTTGCCACTCAAAATATAAACATGAGTGAGAAAAGCAACACAAAGAAAAGCCTTGGGCAACTCTCTCATGCTCCAATTTACCTTCCTTCTAGCTGGACTCCCTTAGGCTGAGAAATCACTTCCATTGTCCTTGACTGTGTTAATTTTCTATTATTGTCACAGCAATTACCACAACCCTAATGGGTTAAAATAACACCCGTGTATTATCTGACAGTTCCGTGGGTCAGAAGACCGGGTGTGCTCAACTGGTGATCACAAGGCCAAAGTCAAGATGTGGGCTGGCTGGGCTCTAACCTGAAGGATCTGAGAAGAATCTGTTTCTAGGTTCATGCCACATTGTTGGCAGACCTCAGTGCCGTGTGGTTGCAGGACTGAGATGCCCCTTTCTGTGCTGTTATCGGAGAGTCATTCTCAGCTCTAAAGGCTGCTGGTATCTCCAGGCTTATGGCCCTGCCCATCGCTTCGAAGCCAGCGATGGTGGCGGAAATCTTTCTCAGGCTTCCAGTCTCTCTGAAGGCCCCTCTGCCTCATTTTCCCGTCCCCCATTCCACTACACCCACACCCACACTCTCTTACATATACACGCAGACACACACACACACACAGACACACTCACATCGCCACACACTCATATAGACACACACATAGACACATAGGCACGCACACACATATATGCATGCACTCAAACACACTCTCACATACACACATAACTCACACACACACACACTCTCGCACAGACACACTCTCACACAGAAACACATTCTCACCGAAGACACACACACTCACATAGACACACATACACACTCTCACATAGACACACACACTCTCTCTCTCTCACGTAGACACACAAGCCACTGCCTCCTCTGTCTTCTGCCTGGATCCCCAGTCCTTGCTTCAGTACCTACAGCTGGAGAGCCCCTTCTTTGCTTTCTCATTCATGCATTTATGATGAAAATTTGTGGGTTTTCCCTATGAACGTGTAAGGAAATCTTTTACATATTTTTGACATTTTTATGTACTTATGAAAAGCGTAAGGAAAAAGAATATAAGCCCCTACTAGTTCGTAGCCTCTCTCCTCAGAGGAAAGAAAAACTGTTAAAATTTTCTTTTTTTGTACCTTTCCATACAAGCATGTATATGTATGTTGCTTCATTTTAAATTACACAATGTAAAACATATTCAGAAATGCACACGAAACAAAATGTACAGCTCAACGGTTTATTATCAAACACACATCCACGTAACCAGCAAGGTCAAGATGCTGCGAGCTCCCCAGAAGCCCTATCATCTTCCCTCCCAGGAACCACCCCTTCCTCTTTCCCTAGGGAGGACTTCATGGTAATTGTGTTCTTGTTTTTCTTTATAGTTTTACCACCTGAGCACATACTCTTAAACTTCATAACTCTGTTTTCTCTGGTTGGTTGATTGGTTGGTTGGTTGGTTTGTTAGTTGGTTTTGAGCTGGAGTTTCGCTCTTGCTGCCCAGGCTGGAGTGCAATGGCGCGATCTCGGCTCACTGCAACCTCCACCTCCCGGGTTCAAGCGATTCTCTTGCCTCAGTCTCCTGACTAGCTGGGATTACAGGCGCACACCACCACACCCAGCTAATTTTTGTATTTTTAGTGGAGACAGAGTTTTACCATGTTGGTCAGGCTGGCCTTGAACTCCTGACCTCGGGTGATCCACCCGCCTCAGCCTCCCAAAGTGCTAGAATTATAGGCATGAGCCACCATGCCAGGCCTGTTTTCTCTGTTTTTGAAGTGTACATAAATGGAATCATACAGAATGATTGTTGCATCTGACATCTTTTGATCAGCATTCACGTGTGAGATGGTCCATGTTGTCGTAATCTTTGAGCAGTCTGCTCCTTTCTACTGCTGAGCAGTATTCCATCATATGGATATTCCACAGCTTATCCATTGCCTTATCTATGGATATGTGGGGTGTTATCAGTTTTGACCTACTTACCTTCCTTTTTTCCAACTTTATTGAGATATAATTAAGGTACACTCACATGCACACATTTAAAGTGTATCACTTTACCAGTTCTGACACATGCACACACCCATAAAACCATCATAGCAGTCAAGACAGTGAACACATCCATCAGCCCTAAAAGTGTCCTTGTGCCCCCTTGGATAGATGGATGGGTAAGTGGATGGATGGATGACTGAATGGACAGAAGGATGAGGTCAGTCTGCAAGGAAGAAACAAGAAAGAAAATCTAGATGATGGGTGAATGGATGGATGATTGGAAACAGCCCCCACATGCCATAGTTTTTGCTCATCATTTTGGATACACTCCCCGGGTGGATACATCCCCCGGGATGCCCTTTATATTTTATTTTATTTTATTTTATTTAGAGACAGATTATCACTCTGTCGCCCAGGCTGCAGGGCAGTGGTGTGATCTCAGCTCACTGCAACCTCCACCTCCAATGTTCAAGCAATTCTCCTGCCTCAGACTCCCGAGGAACTGGGATTACAGGCATGTGCCAGCACGCCCAGTCAATTTTTGTATTTTTAGTAGAGACAGGGTTTCACCACGTTGGCCAGGCTGGTCTCAAACTCCTGACCACCCGCCTCGGCCTCCCAAAGTGCTGGGATACAGGCATGAGCCACCACGTCCTGCCTGGATGCCCTTTAAAATGGATGTTACAGAGACAGTTATGCATCAGCTGACTCTAAGGGCTCATTCTGGGCCCAGGCAGCATACTCACCCTGGAAGCTTGCTGGATTATTAAGAAATGACAGGCCAGCCAGGCTTCGTGTCTTGGACAGAAGCTCCTGAATACAGCGCTATGGTAAACTAAAAATAGATAAAAGTGTGAGGGCTGACTTGTTAAAGTAAAAATTGCATATATTTAAGGCATACAACATGATATTTTGACAAACGTATACATAGTGAAGCATTAGTGGAAATGTAAATTAGTATAGCCATTATGGACAATGGTATAAAGGTTCCTTAAAAAATTAAAAATAGAATTACCATATGATTCAGCAATCCCTCTTCTGAGTATATACTCAAAAGAAATGAGGCTGGGCACAACAGTTCACATCTGTATTCCCAGCACTTTGGGAGGCCAAGGCAGGAGGATCACTTGAGGCCAGGAGTTCAAGGCCAGCCTGGGCAACATAGCGAGACCCCCATCTCTACCACAAAAAAAAAAAATACACTCCTGACCACATGGCCACCACCATTTGTATCAGGCTTTGGAGTATGACACAAAGGAAAGTCAGTAGTTTCCCCGGGAGTTAGCAGACCTCATCTGAACTGTCATAACTCATTTCTCAAGTTTCTAGGCTACAAGAGAGGCTCAACCTTCACCAAAACCTCTGGTTTCAGAAGTTAACCCTTTACATCACCCTTTCTCCCTCATGCACAGGCTTTCTACCACATAACTTCTCAAAACTCTCCCACCCCAGAACCTCCCCTACGTGGGTCCCTTCCTCTGGGAGGCTCCAAAGTCACTGGCAACTTCCCTGTCTGACTTTCATGGTTGATGACAGCTTGGATCCAGAGGTCTTAGAACTGAGGTTCATATACGCCCACTCTGAACCTTCACCTGGCTGTGAGCCCTACCCACCTGCCTTCCCCACTCTCCCACCTATCAGCTTCCATCCCAGAATGACCCACATGACTCTGGCCTCCCCTGCAGCCTCACTTGGCTGCTGGCTTCTGTCGCTGGGTGTCCTGGTGCCTGACCTTTACCACAGCCCTGTCCTGGTGTTTGACTCATTCCTGATGTGAAAAGACTGGGCACTCTGCTCTCAACTTCCAGAACTGCATTCCCCAGCCTGACCCTCCATCTTCTGGGATTCCTGCTTCCTCCTCAGGACTGTGGATTCACACCAGCCCCTCATCCTCACAACCAAAACAGGACAAAATCTACACCAGTGAGAATTGTTTTATAAGAGCTTCTTGTTTGCTAGTATATTTGACTGGGAAAGGAAGGGGTTTTTTTTGTTTTTTTTTTTCCTTTGGCTTAATTTTTTTCTTTGGCTTAATTTTTTTTTCAAAGTACAAAGACAATGAGTAATGACCACATGTAATTCTACCAAGAAATACCATTATCAACAAGCTGGTACACATCCTGCCAGTAGTTCTCCGGTGTTTTGTTTTGTTTTTTTCTTTTTCATTATGAACCTAAGTTTCCTGAGGCATATCAACCTGTGTGTAAATTCCGAGTGGTGACATTTACCCTTATTTTACTGTCTCTTACCCTGTGGGCCATTGCTGTACTTCACATCCCCAACAAATTGCCCTTCGATTATGTCTGCAACTTATTCACCAAATCAGACCAGTTGTACTGTAGCAGTGCCTGGCACCACCATCTGGATAGGCACCAGCCTGTTTCCCAGGATAATTGGTCCCCAAGGTGCTGTTCTCTCTGCACTGCCACCAGGGTCTGCTGGATGTGGCCATCTCTGCCAGGGATGCAGAGCTGGGCTGTGTCCCCTAGTACCCTGGAGGCCCCAAGGCAGCTAGGGTCTATCCTGAAATGAGAATGTCTCCCTCTACTCTTGTTTCCCAGTCTGTTAGGCCATTTGAACCTACATGTCCTGGAGCTTTTAGCTGAAGCATCTCCTTCAGCATTTACTTGTAGACATCCTATCACTGGGACTTGGACAAGAGCCCCTGGGGGCTAGGCTGGGGGCAGACCTCCCTGTCAATATTCAGAACTGCCCTACACCCTGCTCAGCCAGAACACTGGGGCTCTGCTACAAGTGGAGCTCCAGCCTGGTCGGAGTCTCTCTCAGCAGTTGCTCTGATAGCCTTCAGGATGGTGCTCCCAACCAGTCTGCAAAGCCTCCAGATCTCAGAATGCAGCCCTCGGTCATGTTCATTGATTGGGCAAATACTAAGTGAATGCTACTCTGTGCCAGGTACTCCACCAAGCACTGAGAACACAAAGATGAGTAAACACAAAAGTGGGGCCTGCCCTCATGGAACTTACTTTCTAGTGGGAAAGAAGACAATGATCAAATTACAAATAAGTGGGCCCAGCATGGTGACTTACACCTGTAATCCCAGCACTTTGGGATGCCAAGGCCAGCTGATTACTTGAGGTCAAGAGTTCGAGACCAGCCTGACCAACATGGTGAAACCCCACCTCTACTAAAAATGCAAAAATTAGTCAGGTGTTGTGGTGGGCACCTATAATCCCAGCTACTTGGGAGGCTGAGGCAGGAGAATCGCTTGAACTTGGAAGTCAGATGTTGCAGTGAGCTGAGATTGTGCTACTGTACTCCAGCCTGGGTGACAAAGCGAAACTCCATCTCAAAAAAAAAAAAAAAAAAATTACAAATGAGTGTAAACAGTAAGAAAGAACAGCTTGTCCAGACATGGTGGCTCACGCCTGTAATCCTAGCACTTTGGGAGGCCGAGGCAGGCGGATCACCTGAGGTCAGGAGTTCGAGACCAGCCTGGCCAACATGGTGAAACCCGGTCTCTACTAAAAATACAAAACTCAGCCGGGTGTGGTGGCTTATGCCTGTAATTCCAGCTACTCGGGAGGCTGAGGCAGGAGAATCGCTTGAACCCAGGAGGCAGAGGTTGCAGTGAGCCGAGATCGTGCCATTGCACTCCAGCCTGGCCTATAGACCTATAGAGCGAGATTCCGTCAAAAAAAGAAAAAAAAAAAAAAAAAGAAAGAAAAGTTGGGGGAGGGGGGGAGAGGGGGAGGAGAGGGGAAGGGAGGAGAGGGGAGGGGAGGGGAGATTAAAATGTTGTAAAGCCCGGATACACTGTGCTGCCGCCTGTAATGAAGGAGCGCCTTCCTCAACAGGTAGATGGGCCCTGGGGTGTCGAGAGACTGGACCCTCTGGTGTTCCTTTAGTTCAGCAGAAAAAGCTGCCCCAACTTCTTGGGGTGCAGCGAAGTCCTCGAGGGGCAAGGTGTGGGGATCGCGCTGCCCAGGGCGGTGCATCGCCACCTGGCTCCCGGGCGCCACCTTCCGGTCCTGCTCGGAATTGCACTCTCTGGCAGCCTTGTATTTGGGTGTGAGGGTTGGGAAGGCGAGGGTGGCGCCCTGCCAGGGTACTTCCTGAGCAGAAGTTAAGCCTGCTCCTTCCCAGCTGGAACATTTAACAGCCAGGGAGAGACCCCAGAATTCTCTTTTATCCTGGCATGATGATGGGCAGTGTTCAAGACGACCACTGCAAGTCAGCCTGCGCCCCAGGGTGACTGTGATGAGCGGAGTCCCTGGCCATACATGATGTGCCTGAGCCTGGGCATGGGACGAAGCTTTGTGGCCCTGAGCCACTACACTTAGGGGTTTCGTGGTAATTTCCTGGAGACAGAGGCTCCTGGTGGCTGAAGGAATGCCTTTGTTGTGTTTTCTCAGACAGGTGGCTTGGTGAGAGCAGGGCTGCTGCCCCTTCTGTCACCCACCCTATGCCTGGAACAGCGCTTGAGCACAGAGCCAGGGCCCATCAGATTCAGCGACCTGACCCCATCTTCCTGGGAAAACACTTGTTCCTGCAGGAATGGCAGCTGGAAGCCTTCCAGTCAGAATCAGCTTCTCTTTTCCTGTTGAAGCCACCATCACTGTTCCCTTGTCCTAAGGCAGCTCAACTAAGGAGGTGCCCACTGGGCCTTCTCTGCTCCTGCCTCAAGATGCCTTCCTCAGGATCCACATTTTCCCTCCACACTTTGCACCTGTTCAGGGCACAGCCCTCATCATGCCCCTCAGGACTCCACTTGAAGCCTCTTACTTCAGGGAACGACCAAGAAGAGGGGCCTGAAGCATTTCCTGCAGAAAGGAGACCCAGCCCCTGCCAGAGGCCTGTGTGGATCTCTTATCTCCTTAGACTCGAGCAGTTGGAGGCTGGGCCAGAAAGGCAGAAAGGAACAGAAACCAACAATGGGCAGGAATGTCCTCCAGCTACAACCTGGAGGCGCAGCTGCAGCCAACAGGTGCAATTTTAGGGACATTTAAAAGGGTCACAATTCCACAAACAAAATGTGGTATATGTACACAGCCTTTAAAAGGAAGGAAATTATATGAGATGCATGATAACATGGATGAACCCAAAAGACCCTCTGCTAAGTGAAATAAACCAGTCACAAAAAGACAAATACTATATGAGTCCACTTCCAGGAGGGACATAGAATAGTGAAAATCATAGAGACAGGAAGTAGAATGATTGTCAGGGGGTGGGGGAAAGGAGAGTTAGAGACGCGAAGTAGAATGATTGTCAGGGGATGGGAGGAAAGGAGAGTTAGTGTTTCATGGGCACAGAGTTTCTGCTCGGGAAGGTGAAAAGCATTCTGGAGATGGATGGTGGTGATGGTTGTGCATCAATGTGAATGCACCTAAAGCCACTGAATGTACACTTGGAAATGGTTAGGAGTCTCACTGTCTGTCGGCCAGGCTGGAGTGTAGTGGCGCGATCTCGGCTTACCACAACCTCTGCCTCCCAAGTTCAAGCAATTCTCATGCCTCCGCCTCCAGAGTAGCTGGGATTACAGGTGCCAGCTAGCATGCCCAGCTAATTTTGGTATTTTTAGTAAAGACGGGATTTCACCATGTTGGTCAGGCTGGTCTTGAACTCCTGACCTCAGGGGATCCACCCACCTCGGCCTCCCAAAGTGCTGGGATTACAGGCGTGAGCCACCGCTCCTGGCCTAGGATGCAAAGTTTAGGTTATGTGTATTTTACCACAAATGAAAAAAGAAAAAGATTCACAATTCCAGTCAGGAGAAAGGCACTCTCTTCTACACTGCTCAGAGGAGATGAAGTCAACATGACATCTTGGGATACCTATTGGCAGTGTGCATTAAAATTTAAATATGCTAGGCCAGGCATGGTGGCTCATGCCTGTAATCTCAGCACTTTGGGAGGCCAAGGCGGGAGGATCACCTGAGGTCAGGAGTTTGAGACCAGCCTGGCCAACATGGTGAAACCCCGTCTCTACTAAAAAATATAAAAATTAGCCAGGCATGGTGGTGCATGCCTGTAATCCCAGCTACTCAGGAGGCTGAAGCAGGAGAATTGCTTGAATGCAGGAGTTTGCAGTGAGCTGAGATCAAGCCATTGCACTCTGAGAGCAGGTTCTCCCGAGAGGCTCCCAGGCCCCCATGCTCCTTCCCAGCAGGCTACTACAGCAGGAGGACAGCGGCCAGAACCAAATGTGTGTGCACCGAGGAGGGGGCATGGGAGAGGCTCAAGTTGTAGCCTCCAGGCCAAATGGACACCCAAGTCAAAGTATGGCAGTGCTAAGAGCTCTCCCAAAGGACAGATAGTACAATGGCAAGAGGGAAGAGATTGGGTCCCAGGTCAGGGGAAACTGGGAGACCTCCTTGGAGGATGTGAAATCTAACCTGCACAAAAAGGATGCAAAGTACAAACTAACTTCCTTTCTTCCTTCCCTCCCTCTTTTCTTTTTCCTTCTTTCTTTCTGTCTTTCCTTCCTTCTGCCTTTGATTGAGATTATTTGGGCTGCATATAACAGAATATCCAAGTAGAAATTATACAAACAGAACAACAAGGGCTCAGGATTGGTTATATCAGCATCTTGGCCATGTTAGGGCTCTGAGCTCCTTCTCAGTACTTCTTCTGTCTCCCCCTTCTTGGGGCAAGATGGCTACCATGGTTTCAACATCCCAGCCTTGCATGGGAATGTCCAAAAGAAAAAACAGGCACTTCTCCTCATCTGTCTGCTTTAACCAGGATGAAAACATTCCCTGGAAGGATCCCCCACCATGCTGCCCCCAGCCAACTTGTGTCAGTCTGGTTGACCAGAACCCAAACACATGCTTACCCTAAGTAATTACCGGCAAACAGAGATGGCGTGGCCAGATCATGCTGCATCCACAGAGTGAGGCCACAGAATCAGCTCTCTGAACCAGAACAAAACTTGGGTTCCATTAACAACGAAGAAAGAGGGAATGGCAGTTGGTTGATTAGGCAGCCACTATATTCCCAGCACCATGCTGGGGCCTGAATCAGCCATGAGCAGACAAGCACATTTCCTTCCTGCAGGGAGTGTCCAGTTAGGGACAGAGGGAAAGGACATTCCTGGCAGGGAAGATGAACAGATGAGCTTTCATCAGGGCCCTGGGGGAACGGACATCTGACAGATGGTGAAAGAGGACAGCCCTGATGCAGGAGCCAAATGTCAGCCATCTGGGACACTTACTCAGGGAATATTCTGCACTGAGATTCAACACTCAGATCTTCCCCAAGGCCTCTACTGCAATCACACTTTTTGGTCATAGAACTCATGCACAGCAAGAGTGACTCGAACTGTGCCTGCCCCAAACCCAACATGTCCAGTGTTCAATTTGGATTTGGAAAACAGAGCCTCACATCTTGGTGTGGGGAAGGGGCAACACGGATGGGCTGCAAATATGGTGGGCAGCTGCATGCATTTCCTAGGGCTGCGGGAACAAAGCACCACAACTGTGGCTTCAAGCAACAGAAATGTGTTCTCTAACGACTTTGGAGGCCAAAAGTCTGAAATCCAGGCCATGCACCCTCCGAAGGCTGTAGGGAAGAATCTTTCCCTGCCTCTCCTTGGCTTCTGGCAGTGGCTGCAATCCCTAGTGTTCCTGGGCTTGCAGCTGCATCACTCCAATCTCTGCCTCCACGGTCCCATGGCACTCCCTCTGTGCCCCAATCTCCGTTTCTTTTAAGGACACCAGTTATTGGATTAGGGCCCACCCTAATGACCGCATCTTAAATAGATTACACCTGCAAAGGCTCTATTTCAAATAAGGTCACAGTCACAGACGCCAGGGGTTAGGACATCAACATATCTTTTAAAGGACACAATTCAGCCCAAAACAGCAACGTAAAGAAAAGGGAATTCAAGGAAGGTCAATGTCAACATTGCCAGTTCCTCCCACCGGCTGTTCTTAATAGAATCCAGCTGAGCTTGGGGAGACAGAGGGAGGAAAAGAGATGATCCCAGTCCCCAGAGATGTTCAGGGCCAAAGCTATTCGGGCTGCTCAAATACAGACCAGGGAGCAGGAGATGTGGGTTTGGCTGTCACTCTCTACCAAGCTCCCCAACACTCTGAACCTCTATTTGTGGTGCAGAGTGGTGAACGCTCCCTGCACCAGCCCCATGCTCTCTCTTTTCCTAGGCCTTTGCATGAACTATTTATCTGCCTGGAATTCCTCCTCAATCAATCCCACCCCACCATTTGACCGCACCAATTTCTACGTCTCCCCAAGTGCCCCCTTAGCTGCCCCATCTCCCCCAGAGTCTCCCCTCCTTCTCCAGGCCTGGGTAGTATTCCACTCTGATTACTGGTCTGTGCCCCCACCCCATAGATATTAAGTCCACCAGGGCAGTGACCGTTGTCATCCCAACTCCTAGGTCATTAACCATTTTTTGGTCAAACGAATGAATTGTGAGAGGTCTTTATAAACTGTAAGTTTCATTGCCAAGGGCCCTACCTCCCTACCCCTTCCCACGGAGAAATTCCTTCTTTTGAAAGAAAGTAAGACATAAGATAGGACTATGCTAGGAAAGGCTGTTACCATGAGGCCTCCCGAGGGCACTGGCCTTGTATTTCTCATGGGTTGGTTCTACCCCAGAAACAGAAATTACACTCAAATAAATTCAACTGTGAAGAGTGGGGACCGGAGAGGGGAGGAAAGTCACGGGCCTTTAGGCTCAGGACCCGAGTAGTGTCAGAAGAATGCAGCCCAAAATACAACAAAAGGAGCTAAAATGAATCTGCTCTTCCATGCATCTCTGCAAGGACATAAAAGAGATTTTAATACCAACTGTCCCATTTGGCTGATCTCTTTTGTCCCGGCCCCAGGTGTCTCAAGTCCCACACTTGAGAGCCTCACATTTTCCACAGTCAAGAAGAAAAACAAGACTCTTCTCCACCCACGGCCTGGCTTGTTTCTCTCTCCTCCCCTTTCTTTTTCATTTGTGATGAAATATACAACTATAGATAACATAATACTGTCTTAACCATTTTTAAGTGTACAGCTCAGGAACATCAAGCACACCCACATTATGCAACCAAAACCACCGTTCATCTCCAGAACTTTTCATCATCCCAAGTAGAAACCCTGTTTCCATTAGCCAATACCTCCCTGTTCCCTCTTCCCCAGCCCCTGGTAACCTCTGACCTACTTTCTGTCCCTACGAGTTTGACTACTCTGCATACTTCCTATAAAGGGAATCACACAATATTTGTCCTTTTGTGACTGGATTATTTCACTGAGCATCATGTTTTCAAGATTCATCCGTGTTGTAGCATGTGTCCAAATTTCTTTCCTTTTTTTTCCTCTCCCCACCCCCCTAGACAGAGTATTGCTCTCTTGCCCAGGCTGGAGTGCAGTGGTGCAATCTCAGTTCCCTGCAACCTCCGCCTCCCAGGTCCAAGCGATTCTCCAGCCTCAGCCTCCCGAGTAGCTGGGATTACAGGCACGCACCACCACACCTGGCTAATTTTTGTATTTTTAGTAGGGACAGGATTTCACCATGTTGGTAAGGCTGGTCTCGAACTCCTGACCTCGTGATCTGCCCACCTTGGCCTCCCAAAGTCCTGGGATTACAGGTGTGAGTCACTGCGCCCAGATGAATTTCCTTCCTAAAAAGGCTCAATAATATTCCTTTGAGTGTGTATAACACATTTTGTTTACCCATTCATCCGTGGATGAACACTTGAGTTGTTTCTACCTTTTGGCTAGTATGAATAATGCTGCGATGAAAATTGACATACAAATATCTGTCCAGTACCTGTTTTCCATACTCTTCAAAATACATATGTGGGAATGGAATTGCCGGCTCTGAAGGTAATTCAATATTCAAACTTTTCAGAAACTGTTTTGTAGAAGGTCTTTTCCACATGGGTTTCCACATGGGTTTCCACGGTGACTGCACCATTTCACATTCTCAGCAGCAAAGCACCTAGGGTTCCAATTTCTCCGCATCCCCTCAACACATATTATTTTCTGTTTTTTCATAATAGCCGTCCTAGAGGGTGTGAGGTATGGTTTTGACCGACCTGGTCAACATGGTGAAACCCCATCTCTCCTAAAAAAATACAAAAATTCGCTGGGCGTGATCGTGGGTGTCTGCACCCCTCAGCTACTCGGGAGGCTGAGGCAGGAGAATCGCTTGAACCCGGGAGACGGAGGTTGCAGGAAGCCAAGATCGTACCACTGCACTCCAGCCTGGGCGACAGAGTGAGACTCCATCTCAAAAAAAAAAAAAACAAAAAGAAGGAAACATGTGGCCGGGCACAGTGGCTTATGCCTGTAATCCTAGTACTTCGGGAGGCTGAGGCGAGTGGATCGCCTGAGCTCAGGAGTTCGAGACGAGCCTGGACAATATGGCAAAACCCTGTCTCTACCAAAAATATCAGAGAAAAAATTAGCCGGACGTGGTGGCATGCGTCTGTGGTCCCAGCTACTCTAGAGACTGAGGTGGGAGGATCACCTGAGCCTGGGAGGCGGAGGTTGCAGTGAGCCAAGATCGCGCCACTGCACTCCAGCCTGGGCGCCAGAGTGAGACCCCATGTCAAAAAAAAAAAAAAAAAAGAAAAAAAGAAAAAGAAACATGCAGGAGCCAACAGACTGGAGGGCTCTCTGTTATGGTAGTGGGACCACCCTGACGAATACGCCCCTAGAGGCAGCCAGCCACAAATCCCCACTGTCTTGCACAGCCTATCCTGATTGTATCCAAACCAGATACCACTCGCTCATTTTTTTTTAACACATACTGAATAACACGCATGTTTCAGTTCCACCTTCCTGAGGTTCTACCAAGGTCACTCAGTTCCCAATCTTTGGTTACACATTTTTACACAGTCTTGGTGGACTCCCATGATGGCAGCTGTGTTTGTTGTACTGACAAGTGCTTGAGGCCAACAGAAACTATATAATCCTTGGGTAACCTTGAGTGTGTCAATAGCCACCTTGTATCCAATTCCTTTTTTTGTTTGTTTTTTTTTTTGAGACAGAGTCTCTGTTACCTGGCCAACATTGTGCTGGGGGACCACACATCCCAGGGACCAGGAGCCAGGACACCCTCAGCTCAGTCACATGTTTAAGGGCCTCGCACTCCCAGACCGGAGTGCAGTGGTGCCATCATGGCTCACTGCAGCCGTGACCTAGTGGGCTCAAGCGATCCTCCTGCCTCAGCTTTCTGAGTAGCTGGGACCAGAGACATGCATCACCACACCTGGCTAATTTTTAAATTTTTTTTTGCAATGATAGAGTCTCACTATATTGGCCAGGCTGGTCTCAAATTCCTGGGCTCAAAGGATCCTCCCTCCTCAGCCTCCCAAAGTGCTAGGATTACAGAAGTGAGCCACCACGCCCAGCCCCAACTCTTTTCATCATGGTACGAATTCCTGCCCTGTCCACCCCCAAGAGCACTGTAGTGCTTCCTGAGTATAGGGGCCTGTGAGCCTCCACTAGGGAGAGGGTTCCTGCAGAGATCAGATAAACTGATCACAACAGCTGGGGTGATAGCAACGTGCTAACGTTCTCTTTCTTCCGCTCAAGATATCCTCTGTCTCCCTCAGACTGTGAGCTTTTTCTCCAGTGTGCTCTGCCAGTGGGGGCCCTGCCTGAGAGCCCTGCAGCTGCAGAGGACAGTTTCTTTCTGCTGAACCATCGCAGCTATGCCCCAGCCCCTACCCTGAAGGAGTCCCCAGGGTCCATGGGCAGTACTTCCTGTATAGGGCTGTCTGGGAGCCACTCCAGGGCCACAGAAATCTTGTCTCGGACTCAGGGTATTTTGTTTTCTGTTTCATGTAAATGTTCTTCTGACTAACGCCAATCTTATGTCCATAGAACCAGAAGATTTTTCCAGAGGTAAAGGTAAGGAGGAGGTGAGAGTGTCCTAGGTCTGCCCTTCCAGGGGTTAAGAGCCTGGGTTAAGAGCCAGGCAGGAAGCTCTCAAGAGCATTGCTCAAGAGTAGAGGGGGCCCCGGAGGCCCCGGGAGGGGATGGGAGGGGAACACCAAAGCTGCCTCCAACCAGATGCCCCCCACCCTCCTCAGCTTCCCTCCCACGGCCTGGAGAGGTGAGACCAGGTATGGAGGCTTGAAAGCCCCTGGTTGGAGGAAGCCACAAGTCCAGCCACATGGGAGTCCGGGCAGGGGGAAAAGGAAGCAGGAACAGGCCATCAGCCAGGACAGGTGGTAAGGCAGGCAGGAGTGTCCCTGCTGGGAAAAGGTGGGATCAAGCACCTGAAGGGCTCTCCAGAGCAAAGACAAACACTGAGGTCGCTGCCACTCCCACAGAGCCCCTATGCCCCGCCCAGCTATAAGGGGCCTTGCCCCAAGCAGGGTATCCAGGCTGCAGAGGTACCATGGCTAAGTCACACCTGCTGCAGTGGCTGCTGCTGCTGCTGCCCACGCTCTGTGGCCCAGGGACTGGTGAGTCAGCCCCAGCCTCCCCTGTCCTAGGCAGCTCCACCACTTACTGAGCACTGCTCTGTGCTAGGCATTATCCTAAGTCTGTCCTCATTTTAAAGACAAGGGGGCTCAGAGAGGGTTCAGAGCTTATCCAAGGTCGCACAGCTGGTGGGTCCAGGAGCAGGTGGAACCCAGAGCTGTCTGACGCCCACATGTTTAATGGCCTTGCACGCCCAGCAAAATTGGGTCTAGAGATTGGGTGAAATCAGGATGCCAGGTATGTAGCCTGGATCCTGACTAAGGTCTGGCCCCGAACTGCAGCTGCCTGGACCACCTCATCCTTGGCCTGTGCCCAGGGCCCTGAGTTCTGGTGCCAAAGCCTGGAGCAAGCATTGCAGTGCAGAGCCCTAGGGCACTGCTTACAAGAAGTCTGGGGACATGTGGGAGCCGTGAGTACCACCAAGGATGCACAGCAATTGGGGGTCTGAGATGAAGGGTGCTGGGTGGGCTCTGAATGGGCAGGAGGGGAGTGGAGTCCCCATAAGGGATGGTTGAGATGGAACGGGATGAGATGAAATGAGATAGGATGAAATGGAATGGGATGGATGTGATGGGATATGATGACATAGAATAGATGGAGTCGGATGAATGGGATGGGATGGGATGGGATGACAGAATAACAATGGATGGATTGGGATGGATGAATAGAAGAGAAGGATGGGATGGGATGGATGAATAGAAGAGAAGGATGGGATAGGATGAATAAAATGGAATGGATGAGTTGGGACCAGATGGGCTGGTGGGCAGCCGCTGGTGCCTTGGAGTGCTCTGTTGGCCTCTGCCTGAGAGAACCTCCCCATTGGAGCTGGGAGCCTGCCCCCCACTCATGTGTCCTGCACCTTGGGGACCCCTCCCTCCCCAGGATGACCTATGCCAAGAGTGTGAGGACATCGTCCACATCCTTAACAAGATGGCCAAGGAGGCCATTTTCCAGGTAATGAGGCCTAGATCCTGGATGAAGGTTGGGGCCCAAGAGATGAGGGACAGAGCAGGGAAGAGGTGAGCCCCCTAAAGGGGCCATTTCCAGGCTGAGGAGGAGGCCTGGGTGCCTGAGAACTCCCAACTCCTCCTGGCTGGGAGTAGGTCCTGGCCCTGAGCTCAACAGCACAGCCAGAGATAGTCCTTCCTGAGGGGAAGGGCCCCTACATGTGCCCAACTACTTAACTCCTTGAAACTCTTGAACTCCAGTGCCCTGGGGGAATAGGGGTAGGTCTGCCCTGGTGGGGCCTTGTGTCCAGGGACTTGGGTGGGATAGACCTCAGAGAGGCCCAACTGACAGCCCGCTCTGGCCTCCCAGGACACGATGAGGAAGTTTCTGGAGCAGGAGTGCAACGTCCTCCCCTTGAAGCTGTTCATGCCCCAGTGCAACCAAGTACTCGACGACTACTTCCCCCTGGTCATCGACTACTTCCAGAACCAGATTGTGAGGGCTGCCAGCTCATTCCTGCCTGCCTCCCCACGCAGGCCCCTGTACCCACCCATGGGGAGTTACACACATAGCACCCCAGCCGGCTGGACACACACACACAGCACCCCATCCAGACACATACACACACACAGCACGCCAGCCAGTCAGACACATACACAAACACAGCACACACACAGCACCCCAGCTGGTCACACACACACACACACACACACACACACTCTGCCCACAAAGGGCCCAGGAAACTAAGTGCCCTTCAGCCATGCACCCGACCACAGCCCCCTAGGTTCAGGTTCATATGGTGGGCTTGCATGCTCACACACCCTTACACTCTCACTCTCACACACATGCTTACACACTTATTCATGCTCACATATATGCTCACGCTCATTCACACGCAATCCCAGCCACCTCCCTTAAAGTCCCCACACAGCCCCATCTTTGCCTTTTGTCCCCCCACATAGAGTTCTAAACCACAGCACCCCCACTAGGCCTGTTTCCTCCCATTCCAGTGGTCCCGGTCCCTGAGCCCTTGGGCCAGCATGAACAGGGGTGGGCTTCCCTCCCATAGCCTAACACTCCCACCCTGTGCTGTGCCCCAGGACTCAAAGGGCATCTGTATGCACCTGGGCCTGTGCAAATCCCGGCAGCCAGAGCCAGAGCAGGAGTCAGGGATGTCAGACCCCCTGCCTGAACCTCTGTGGAACCCTCTGCCAGACCCTCTGCCGGACAAGCTGGTCCTCCCCGTGCTGCCCGGGGCCCTCCAGGTGAGGCCTGGGCCTCACACACAGGTGAGGGAGGCCCCCACAGCCAGTTAAGTGGGAATCTGGAGGGCTAGAGCCACCTCTGAAGCCCACCAGCACTGGGCCCTGGAAGAGGCAGAGCCGGGAAGGTGACGGGAAGCTCCAGGCAGGGCCTAAGGGAGGAGGGAGAGAAAGGGAGGGGAGGAGAGCCTGGAGAGAAGAGGGAGGGGAGGAGAGCCTGGAGGACTCTTCTCCCAGCACCCAGCCTGGCCTCCACTGGATTCTCTCCCCAGGATCTCTCCGAGCAGCAATTCCCCATTCCTCTCCCCTACTGCTGGCTCTGCAGGGCTCTGATCAAGCGGATCCAAGCTATGATTCCCAAGGTGAGGTATCCAAGGCCACACAGAGCCCAGGAGGGTCCCCTGCAGCTCCCACCTCTCTCCCAACTCACACCCCCATCAGGGCCCAGCTAGCTGCCAGAAGTTAGGAGGGGAGAGAACCGCTTGTGCATTGCCCCCACCCGGGGACCCTGGGGCTCCGGCTCAGGCCTGGTAGGTACCAGGCCTACAGTTCATGCAACAAACATTAAGCCCCCACTGTATGGAGGTGCCACGCCAGGTGCCAAAGTACAAAAATGGACAAGATGCAGCTTTGTTCTCCAGCAGCTCACCAACTGATGGAGAAGGATCCCCAGAGGTCCCTGTAGAAAAGTTGCTTTGATCTTTCAAGAGGGGAATTTCCACAGATAGATTCCCCATCTCTGCCTGAGTCCAGTTTGGAGTCTTCCAGACCTGCAGTGACTGTTGTCCAATGGCCCCAGCAGCCCAGGGCTACCTTGCCCCAAAATGAGGCCCAAATGAAGAAAGGCCCTCCCCTCTCAGCCTTTCCCAGATGGGGTCTCATGGGCCACTGCAGACTCAAGGCAGCAGGTGAGGTTCCTGCTGAGGCAGGTGGTTCATGTGAGCCCAGGAGACCAGCTTGAGCAACATGGCAAAACCCTGTCTCTACTAAAAATACAAAAATTAGCCAGATGTGGTGGCGGGTGCCTGTAGTTCCAGCTACTCGGGAGGCTGAGGCAGGAGAATCACTTGAACCCAGGAGGCAGAGACTGCAGTGAGCCGAGATTGCACCACTGCACTCCAGCCTGGGTGACAGAGCAAGACTCTGTCTCAAAAAAAAAAAGAAAAAAGAAAAAAGACAGATCACTGCAGAGATCACAGTGAGAGGTGATGGGACAGGGATGGAGCTGAGGGCTGGTCTGGAGATGCATTTGGGAGGTGGGCCCGCTGCACTTGGGCATGGATGCTGGAGTATGAGGACCAGGGAGGACTCCACAGTGACTTTTACAGACTGGCCAGAGCAACCAACCCTCTGTAATACCAGCAGCTGAGATGGGGATACTCAACAAGAAATGGGTTTGAGTAGAAAAAGAGAGCTCCCTCCTGGCCATGTTGAGTTCAAGATGCCTGTGTGAAGTGCAGGAGAGGAGAGTCAGGCAAGCAGCTGAATCTCAAGCCTTGGGGGAATGTCAGGTCCAGCGTATCAGTCTGAGAGTCACTAGCTGTGGGCCACAGCCTTTGGGACCAGACGTAGGTCTGAAGCTGGCTCCTACACTCAGCGACGCTGTGTGAGTCCCCTGCATCCCTTGGACTCTCTGATCCCCAGTGTCCTTATTTGTGAATAGCCTTGCCCTCCCTTCGAATAGAAGAGAATGAGGGAATGTGTAGGAAGTGCCTAGCTGGGTGCTGGGCAGAGAGTGGAGGCTTGCCAAGTGAAGGCCCCATGCTGGCTTCTCTCCGCCCCCACCCCAGGGTGTGCTAGCTGTGGCAGTGGCCCAGGTGTGCCGCGTGGTACCCCTGGTGGCGGGTGGCATCTGCCAGTGCCTGGCTGAACGCTACTCTGTCATCCTGCTCGACATGCTGCTGGGCCGCATGCTGCCCCAGCTGGTCTGCGGCCTCGTCCTCCGGTGCTCCATGGATGACAGCGCTGGCCCAGGTGAACCCACTGCCCCCTCCTTAGCCCAAAGCCTGCTCTCCTCCTCCCCCTACCCTGCCCCTGCATGATGCTCTCCCTCTCTGGTCCCGCTGCAATGCACCAAGGACAGTAACCAAACGCCTCTGCAGGGTGGCCTTGCCTGCTTTCCCCCTAACGCTCGTGTCTCTGGGGTTGCCCACAGGAGAATGGCTGCCACAAGACTCTGAGTGCCGCCTCTGCATGTCCGTGACCACCCAGGCCAGGAACAGCAGCGAGCAGGCCATACCACAGGCACTGCTCCAGGCCTGTGTCAGCTCTTGGCTGGACAGGGAAAAGGTACAGGGCAGGCACATGGGGACTCGTGGTCAGGGCCTGTTCACGGTGGAAGCCTGAGCCCAGGAAAGGCTTTGCAGCCAGAGACACATAGGATGGGCCAGAATGGAGTGCAGACAGGCAGGCAGGATGTGGGGCAGACAATGGTGGGACTGTAAGTTAGGGCAGAGCCTGTTAAGGGTTAGGAGTCGCCTCTGGACAAAGGACTGTGGGCTCCAGAGACCAGCAGACCCCCTTCATGGGCTGAGTGAGCACCAGGCAAGCCTTCAGAGGCCTGGTTATCAACTAGGAAACAAGTAATGCCAGGGTCAGCTCGAGCCAGGGAAGGCACTGGCCTTCTCTCCAGGGTCCTGATCCCATTACTGCTCCCACACTCCTAAAGGTTTAACTCACTCAGGACAAACCCATCTGCAAAAGGAGAGGGTTGGGCTTGAAGGTCCTAGGGCCCCTGCCAATACTCAGTCAATGACAGGAAATCCCGCTTTTTTTTTTTTTTTTTTTGAGACGGACTTTTGTTCTTGTTGCCCAGGCTGGAGTGCAATGGCGCAATTTTGGCTCACTGCAACCTCTGCCTCTGGGTTCAAGAGATTCTCCTGCCTCAGCCTCTCAAGTAGCTGGGATGACAGGCATAGGCTATCACGCTCGGCTAATTTTTGTATTTTTGGTAGAGACAAGGTTTCACCTTATTGGTCAGGCTGGTCTCGAACTCTTGACCTCAAGTGATCTGCCCGCCTTGGCCTCCCAAAGTGCTGGGTTTACAGGCGTGAGCCACTGCACCCGGACAGGAAATTCCCTTCTTAAAGCAAGATCCTGTCCTGAGGCAAGCCAGCTGATGCTCTTCCCAGGAGGCAGCTGTCCACACTGTGCTCCCTGCTCAGCAACTCCCAAGCCTCCGCGCTGCCCATCACATCTGGTATCAAGGACCAGATGAACATTAAGTTTCCTTCTAGAACTGAAACGGAGGTGGAGGGAGGGAAGGGTGGTGGCTGAGATTCCACCCCTCTGCCTCAGTCCTCCGTCTCCAGCATCGCCTGCTTTTCTGATGGAAGTCCTCCATTTCAGCCAGCTCCGGTTCGTTAAGGGTTTTAACTGTAGCCAGAGCTGTTCAGTGAGGGCTGATGGAGGAGTCAGAAGGGAGCCCTAAAGTGATCCAGAGAAGTGGAGAGGCCAGGACCACACAACAGGAGAGTCCTGCAAAGGGCCCAGGTCCCCTCCACAGCTATGTGTCTCCTTCCTCAGTGCAAGCAATTTGTGGCTCAGCACACGCCCCAGCTGCTGACCCTGGTGTCCAGGGGCTGGGATGCCCACACTACCTGCCAGGTACATCCACCCCTCCCAGTTGGTCCTAGGACTTCCCTCGGCTCCCAGAACCCCCACCCTTTGGGCCCGTGATCCTCAGAGGCCCCACTCCCCTGGGTCCAAGGTGGTCCCAGGTGCATAGGCCAGAGACTGGGAGGCACCCCTCACTGTTTCCATGTAGAAAATCATGACAGTATGGAAAAGGGGGATGGGAAGGGAGGGACGCCCTGAGGAGTGCAGCTGGATGTCCATTATGGGATGGGGCTGTGTTCCCTGGCCAGTGTGTGCTGGTGGGGTAGGGGTACAAAGTAGGTGTTCTGGAGTTAAAATCTCACCTCCTCAGACTCTAAACCCTAAGGCCTGTGGCTCAGGGAGTGGCCCAAGGGGTCTCCAGAGTCACACTGGGAGCACCCGCTAGGCGGGAGGTGGCGTGGGTGCTGTTCTTTTCCGGAAGAGCTGGGTGTGGGGAGCTGAGGGGGCCCAGGCCTCAGCCCTGGTGCTGTCCCTGTGACAGGCTCTCGGGGTGTGTGGGACCACGTCCAGCCCTCTCCAGTGTATCCACAGCCCTGACCTCTGATGAAACTCAGCTGTCCAGGTGAGTCCAGGCCCCCATTTGCGGGGAGAGAAGAGGGCAGGTCCTGACCATCACGGCATGGGAGGCCCTTCTGCTCCCCAAGCAGGAAGAGGCGGCTACTCCTGCTGGCTGCTCCATCCTCCCTCTCACCACACAGCTGGAGGCTCCTGAGGGCTTCTGGTGCGCCATCAGGAAAATGCCCTTTCTGGGACCCTGAGCACTCCCCTCCCCTAGAACCCCGGTAACCGAGTGCCCAACCACCAGCTCCCCACCCACCTCCCC
>NW_012112919.1:6991248-7011522 GCF_000951035.1 Colobus angolensis palliatus | reverse complement strand
AATGTAGTGAGTGCTTGTGGCCAGGCCATATCCTAGGGTAAGGGCCATGGCTGAGCCCTGCCCTCCTGGAGTTCACAACCAAGTCCACTTCTTCCATCTGAGGCGGGGGAGCCAGCCCTATTCCTGAAACCCTGAATCACAAGCCCCTGTGGGAGGCAGTAGGGAGGGGAGGTCCTCCCCCACTCAGACCTGACCCACAGGAACCAGTTAAATGTGTCCTTGCCCCACTGATGACAGCTGGGGACCTGGGGGTGGGGAGTCACCAGGAGCCGAGCAGTCACCTTTTCCCAGCTCCCAGGCTCCCAGCCTTCCCTGCTGAAACAGCAAGACCATTGGGTTGGCATGGGAGGCCTGGACTTCAAACCCAATTCTGCTATCACCTGGCTGTGGGTCCCCAGGCAGGACACACGCACAGTCCCTCCCTGGTCCTCATCCTCCTCAGCTGCAAAGGAAGAGCCAAGTGAGACGGCCTCCGGGACCATGGTGACCAGGCTCTTCCCCCTGCTCCCTGGCCCTCGACAGCTGCCACACTGAAAAGAAGCCTCGGATCCCACACCACCCTCCTCGCCGCCCTTCCTCGGGAGTCACTTCCACTGGTGGACCACGGGCCCCCAGCCCTGTGTTGGCCTTGTCTGTCTCAGCTCAACCACAGTCTGAGGCCAGAGCTACTTCCATCCTCTCTGGTGTGAGGCACAGCAAGGGCAGCATCTGGAGGAGCTCTGCAGCCTCCACGCCTACCACAACCTCCCAGGGCTGGGCTCAGGAGAAACCAGCCACTGCTCCACAGGACAGGGAGTAGAAGCTGAGCCCTGCCTCACACCCACCCCCATGCACTCAAAGACTGGCTTTTACAGCTATTTGTAATTCAAAATTCGGAAGAATAAAAAATGAGAACATATAGAACTCTAAAAGACAGACATCAGAAATTGTTAAGTTAAGCTTTTTCAAAAAATCAGCAACTCCCCGGCGTGGTCAAGGGTGGACACTGCACACTCTGGCATGATGGGATGGCAACCAGGCAAACTTTCTTCCTCGAGATGCTCTGCTGCTTGAGAGCTGTCGCTTTGTTAAGATATAAAAAGGGGTTTTCTTTTTGTCTTTCTGTAAGGTGGACTTCCAGCTTTTGATTGCAAGTCCTAGGGCGATTCTATTTCTGCTGTGATTTATCTGCTCAAAGCCCAGCTGGGGTTGTGTACGCTAGGGACCCATTCCTGTGTAATACAATGCTTGCACCAATGCTAATAAAGTCCTATTCTCTTGTGTGAGAAAGAAAAAGACACCGTCCTTTAAAGTGCTGCAGTATGGCCGGACGTGGTGGCTCACACCTGTAATCCCAGCACCTTAGGAGGCCGAGGCAGGAGGATCACTCGAGGTCAGGAGTTCGAGACCAGCCTTGCCAACATGGTGAAACCCCGTTTCCACTAGAAATACAAAAAATTAGCCAGGTGTGGTAGTATGTGCCTGTAATCCCAGCTACTCAGAAGGCTGAGGCAAGAGAATCGCTTGAGCACAGGAGAATCACTGGAGCCCAGGAGGCGGAGGTTGCAGTGAGCTGAGATCGCACCATTGCACTCCAGCCTGGGTGACAGAACAAGACTCCATCTCAGTAAATAAATACATAAAAAGCGCTGCAGTAGCTGTGGCCTCACCCTGAAGTCAGTAGGCCCGGGCCTACCTCACTCTCTCCCTTGGCAGAGAAGCAGGTGTCCACAGCTCCTCTTGCTCACAAGGGCTCCCAGCCTGCCCTCTGGCTGCTGCTCTCCCCTCCCAGTCTCTACTCAATGGGATGAGGTGAGGTCGTGAGGACACCAAAAATCTAAAAATAAACAAAAACCCAAATAAGCCTTAGCTTTTTTAAAGACTGAAATGCCTCAAACTGTCCCTTTATTTATAAAATAACTTTTGTCATATTTCTTACACATGTTTCTTGTAAGAAATTCAGAAACTACAGACAAAAAGAGTGGAAATTACCCACTGTCAGGCCTCTGAGCCCAAGCTAAGCCATCATATCCCCTGTGCCCTGCACGTATACATCCAGATGGCTTGAAGCAACTGAAGATCCACAAAAGATGTGAAAATAGCCAGTTCCTGCCTTAACTGATGACATTCCACCATTGTGATTTGTTCCCGCTCCACCCTAACTGATCAGTTGACTTTGTGACAATACACCCTCCCCACCCTTGCAATAATGAACTTTGTGATATTCCCCCACCCTTGTGAATGTACTTCGTACTATACACCCTCCCCACCCTTAAGAAGGTACTTTGTAATATTCTCTCCGCCCTTGAGAATGTATTTTGTAAGATCCACCCCCTGCCCACAAAAAACTGCTCCTAATTCCACCGCCTATCCCAAACCTATAAGAACTAATGATAATCCCACCACCCTTTGCTGACTCTCTTTTTGGACTCAGCCCGCCTGCACCCAGGTGATTAAATAGCTTTACTGCAGGCTGGGTGCGATGGCTCACACCTGTAATCCCAGACCTTTGGTAGGCCAAAGCAGGCGGATCATGAGGTCAGGAGATCGAGACCATCCTGGCTAACACGGTGAAACCCTGTCTCTACTAAAAATACAAAAAATAAGCCAGGCATGGTGGCAGGTGCCTGTAGTCCCAGCTACTCGGGAGGCTGAGGCAGGAGAATGGCGTGAACCCGGGAGGCGGAGCTTGAAGTGAGGCAAGATCGTGCCACTGCACTCCAGCCTGGGCTACAGAGCGAGACTGTCTCCAAAAAAAAAAAAGCTTTATTGCTCACACAAAGCCTGTTTGGTAGTCTCTTCACAGGGACGCACATGACATCCACAATCCCACCAAGCCCAGGAGAGAGCTATTGCAGGGTGTGTATTTTGATACTGAGCTTGGGGCTTTTTCAGTCCTCTCCCTGCAGCCTCTGGCTCCACACCTCCACAGTTCAAGCACCAGGAAGAGCTGTCTATGCAGCCTGCTCTTGGGCTAGGGATGAGACACACAACTCATTGGCTCCTGGATTTTTTTTTTTTTTTTTTTTTTTTTTTGAGACGGAGTCTCGCTCTGCCACCCAGGCTGGAGTGCAGTGGCTGGATCTCAGCTCACTGCAAGCTCCGCCTCCCGGGTTCACGCCATTCTCCTGCCTCAGCCTCCCAAGTAGCTGGGACTATAGGCACCCACCACCTCGCCCAGCTAGTTTTTTGTATTTTTTAGTAGAGACGGGGTTTCACCGTGTTAGCCAGGATGGTCTCGATCTCCTGACCTCTTGATCCGCCCATCTCGGCCTCCCAAAGTGCTGGGATTACAGGCTTGAGCCACCACGCCCGACCACTGGCTCCTGGATTTTAACTTTTAAGTAGACCTATAGCTAACTACTGTCTTTAAAGCCATTGTTTCAATTATAAAATCCAACTCTCTGAGAGAAAAGGATGTTTTAAATTAAAAATTAAAATTAAAATTAAAAAATAAAAATTAAAAAGCTTGATTGGGACAATGAAGAGCCAATCTTTGAAGAAGGGGAGGCATTAATAGTTTATCCCAAAAATAAGAGTGGGAATGAGTGCCTGATAGTGAAAAAGGAGGCTTCACTCAAAAGGAGGTCAAGAGTCGACAGATTTTGGGAGGCTGAGGTAGGAGGATCACTTGAGCCCAGGAGTTCAAGACCTGCCTGGGCAACATGGCAAAACCCTATCTCTATAAAAAATACAAAAATTTGGCTGGGCACGGTGACTCACACCTGTAATCCCAGCACTTTGGGAGGCTGAGGTGGGTGGATCACTTGAGGTTAGTTCGAGTCCAGCCTGACCAACATGGTGAAACCACATGTCTACTAAAAAAAATACAAAATAAGCTGGATGTGGTGGCGCACATCTGTAATCCCAGCTACTCAGGAGGCTGAGACAGGAGAATTGCTTGAACCCAGGAGGCAGAGGTTGCAGTGAGCCGGGATTGCACCACTGCACTCCAGCCTGGGCAATTACAGCAAAACTCCGTATAAAATAAGAAAAAAAATAAAAGATACAAAAATTAGCTGGGCATGATCGCATGTGTCTGTGGTCCCAGCTATTCAGGAGGCTGAGGTGGGAGGATTGCTTGAATCCAGGAGGTCGAGGCTGCAGTGAGCCGTGATGATGCCACTGCACTCCACCCTGGGCAACACAGAGAGATCCTATTTCAAAAACAAATAAATAATTTTTAAAAAGAGTTGACCAGCTGGTAGGAGGACAGAATTGACAGGAAGTGGCTACACTTGAGACTCCTAGGGTCCCTGAGAAGTGTCCAACATGCTACGCCCCTGCCCTTAGGAAGGCGGGGGAAGAGAAGTTCCAGGAGGGGAGTAGCCCAGGAGTAGTCCAAGAGGAGGGGACTTATTCTTCACTTTCCAGGGTGTGGGCTTCTAAGAGAAGCCTGCCTCTCACAGGACATCAGAAAGGGTGAGGACGCTAGCCTGAGGGATGGAGCTAGGCAGCTGGCCTGAGGTCTGCCTCACAAAGAGTGTCCCCAACATGATGGGGCTGCAGAAGAGCAACCTCAACCCACAGACCTACAGGCAGTCAGAATTGGCTCTGGACAAGATGGTGTGCCCGTAAGAGCCCATGGCTGGGGATTAATCTGTGACATATTTAGTGAATCTTGAGATGAGCAGAAATCAGATGTGTAGCAATGATGGCACAAGAAGATGATGATCAGGCAAGACGAGAGACACTCCAGAGAAACCTGGACGGCCAGGGAATGCTTAGTCCCCAATGCCTCTTCTCACCACAGGGCAATCTGTAAATCATTCCCAGGGAAAGGGGAAGGAGGATTCAGTGGTGAGTCAGCCAAGAGAGGCTGAGTATTAAGAAGGGAACGAGTTATTCCGAAATGGAAAGAATATGTTTTGAGGGCTCATGAGCCAAAATGAGTTCAGCTACAGAGAAATAAAGACTATTACATTATGTCCCCATAATGAGTAACAAATTTTAAATCCACAACATAATCATGATTAACACGTTATTATCTATAATTCCAAAGCTTTCTGCGCACATATACAAAAACAGATACAGCAGATCTACAAAACTGGAAACATCCTACACATGCTGCCTTGTAACCTGCACTGTCCATTTAACAATAACCTTTTCAGGTCAATAAATGTAAGTATCTATTATTATTGCTAATTGCCACATGACAGCTCTGTCTCCCAGGCTAGAGTGCAGTGGTACAATCACTCTGGGGTTCAAGCAATCCTCCTGCCTCTGCCTCCCTAAGTGCTGGGACTGCAGGCGTCACATACCATGGCTGGCCCTTTCTTTTTTTAAGCAACTATTATCTATGATTTGCGAAGAATACAAATGCTTGCACTTATATCTTTGACTGTCTTCTCAGAATCAATTCCAAGACGTGAAATTTGGGGGGACACCTTTACTTTTTTTTTTTTTTTGAGACGGAGTCTCACTCCATCGCCCAGGCTGGAGTACAATGGCACGATCTCGGCTCACTGCAAGCTCCGCCTCCCGGGTCCATGCCGTTCTCCTGCCTCAGCCTCCCGAGTAGCTGGGACTACAGGTGCCCGCCACCATGCCCGGCTAATTTTTTGTATTTTCAGTAGAGACGGGGTTTCACCGTGTTACCCAGGATGGTCTCGATCTCCTGACCTCATGATCTGCCCGTCTTGGACTCCCAAAGTGCTAGGACTACAGACGTGAGTCATCTCACCCAGTCTGACAACTTTACTTTTAACAGAGGCTGGATTATCAATCTGGGCCTCTGTGCCAGCCATACCAATTTCTATCCCAACAGAAAACAAGTGCCTCTTTCCACTCTCACCAAACTGGGGTATTAACAATCTTTCAAACTTTGCTAATCCCAAAAAATATATATATATAAAAATATTTTTTTACATATAATACATATTATAAATATATATTATATATACACATATATTTTTTTTTTTTGAGAGGAAGTCTCGCTGTCGCCCAGGCTGGAGTGCATTCGCACGATCTCAGCTCACTGCAGCCTCCGCCTCCCAGGTTCAAGCAATTCTCTCGCCTCAGCCTCCAGAGTAGCTGGGATTACAGGGGTGTGCTACCATGCCTGGTTAATTTTTGCATTTTTAGTAGAGACGGGGGTTTCACCATGTTGTCCAGGCTGGTCTTGAACTCCTGACCTCAGATGATCCACCAGCCTTGGCCTCCAAAAGTGCTGGGATTACAGGTGTGAGCCAATGCACCTGGCCTATCCAAAATATTTGTTTTGTTTTGTTTTGGCTTGGTTTTGTTCCTTTTCTTTTTCCCACTAATCCAAAATATTTTTAAATGATGTCTCATGGTTGTTCTAATTTGCATTTCTTTAGTTACCAAATAAACACCTCGTCACATGCTTACTGGCTATTTGTATTTCATCTTTTGTGAGATGGGTACTTAGGTTTTTTGCCCACTTTTCTGTTTAGGTTTATTTTTATTGTTTTATCAGTAAAAATAAATTAGGCATATTCATTTATTTACTGTCCTATACATTGCAAATTTTTCTCTATCGTGTATCTGGGGTATTTTTTCCATATCTATCTTTTCCTCTGTGACTTCTGGCTGTGGGGTCATGCTAAGAAAACATGAATTGAATTTAACTTCTTCCCCATGTGTGGTTCAAACTCTGGTCAGACCTTGAGGTCTCCAGAAGAGACCTCAAGGGCATGCTGGGATCAGCTTTGAAGACATGCAGGCCAGGCCCCCAGCCCAGACAGCAGTGGTGGAAGCAAGCCATGTGTCACCCACAAAGGACCTCAAGATCACACAGGATATGACAGTCAGCTCCAAGAAATAGTCCCTAAACTTTTAAGTGACAATACCTATTTTCACCATCTTGAAAGGGTAGAAAGAGACAAAATCATTTGTGCAAAAGGACAACACAGAGAACACAGGCTAAGTACTAAAGCATTTACTCAAAAAATATGGGTGACTGGCCAGGCATGGTGGCCCATGCCTATAATCCCAGCACTTTGGGAGACTGAGGCGGGCAGATCACTTGAGGTTGAGAGTTCAAGACCAGCCTGACCAACATGGAGAAACCCCATCTCTACTAAAAATATAAAATTAGCCAGGCATGGTGGCACACACCTGTAATCCCAGCTACCTGGGAAACTGAGGCAGGAGAATTGCTTGAACCCAGGAGGCGGGGGTTGTGGTGAATCGAGATCGTGCCATTGCACTCCAGCCTGGGCAACAAGAGCAAAACTCCATCTCAAAAAATAAATAAATGAATAAAATATGGGTGATTGACTTCCAAGTGCCAAGCATTTCCCTAGGGCTGGGCACAAAAGTTTCTATCTATCCTTTGTAACTTGAGAGTTTAGTTGGGAAAACAGGCCGTCATCAAAGAATCACAGAAAAAACGTATTTTTCAGGTGCAATAAGGGTCATCAATGAGAGATATACAGGGTATTAAGGGTATGAGAGGTCATGGAGGAGAAAGAATTAAAAGGGAAAGAAGGAGCATCCCTCACAGAGGAAGCAGATGGTATAGAGGCCTCATGCCATATGGCACATCTGAGCAATAGAATGAAGCTCAGTGAGCCTGGGGTCAAGAACAAGCAGGGACCGGGTGTGGTGGCTCATGCCTATAATCCCAATACTTTAGGAGGCCGAGGCAGGCAGACCACTTGAGCTCACAAGTTAGGCCAGCCTGGGCAACATGGTGAAATACCATCTCTACAAAAAAATCAAAACAACTAGCCCAGTGCAGTGTAGTGGTGCAAGCCTGTGGGCCCAGATACTCAGGAGGCTGAGGTCGGAGGATGGCTTGAGCCCAGGAGGCGGAGGTTGCAGTGAGCCAAGATCATGCCACTACACTCCAGCCTGGGTGACAGTGCCAGACTTTGTCTCAAAAAAAAAAAAAAGGGCCGGGCACGGTAGCTCACACCTGTAATCCCAACACTTTGGGAGGCCAAGGCGGGGGATCACGAGGTCAGGAGATCGCGACCATCCTGGCTAACAGGGTGAAACCCCGTTCTCTACTAAAAAATACAAAAAATTAGCTGGTCACGGTGGCGGGTGCCTGTAGTCCCAGCTACTCGGAGGCTGAGGCAGGAGAATCGTTCGAACCCGGGAGGCAGAGCTTGCAGTGAGCCAAGATCGCACCACTGCACTCCAGCCTGGGCGACAAAGCCAGACTCCGTCTCAAAAAAAAAAAAAGTAGAAACTTCCTGATAAATTAGGCTAGCAGCTAAGAGTTTCACTTGTTATCCTAAGAGCCAGTGAAGTGTCTTTAAGCATTATCAGAGTATGGGGGAGAAATGACTCAGGTTTGTGTTTTAAAAGATTACTCTGACTAAAGCATGGATAAACTGGGGGTAGAAGGCAAGGAAATGTAGAGAGACCTATTGAGACCACTGCCAACAGAAACTGGCAATAGCTTAGACTAAAATAAGAGTGGCAAAGGGCCTGTGCAGAAGTCTGATGGATCTTGGAGAATGACTGTGGACTATCATAAACTTAATCAGAGTGACTCCAACCGTCCAACTGAAGCTGCTGTCCCAGATGTATCTTTTTTGTTTGTTTTTTTTTGAGACAGTGTCTTGCTCTGTCACCCAGAGCTCAAACTCAGCTCACTGCAGCCTTGACTCAAGTGATCCTCCTGCCTGTCTCCCATGTAGGGCGGACCACAGGTGCATGCCACCATGCCCGGATAATTTTTTTTGTAGGGATGGGGTCTTACTTTGTTGCCCAGGCTGGTCTTGAACTCCTGGGTTCAAGCAATCCTCCTGCCTTGGCTTCCCAAGCTACTGGGATTACATCTGTAAGCTACCACGCCCGGGGCCAGATGTAGCATCTTTATTGATAAAGAACAGTTCTTGGCACTTGGCATGTAGCTACCAAATTAGAATCAAATTGTTATTTCTCCATACCAATTTATAAGGATCACCAGAAGTAGTTTGCTTTTACCTGGCAGGGCCAACAGTATACCTTCCCAGTGTTACCTCAGGACTATGTCAGTTCTGCTCTCTAGCATAATACAGTTCACAGAGATCTTGATCATCTTGGCAATCCACAAAATATCACACTAGTCCACTACAGTGATGACACTATGCTGTTGGATCCAATGAGCAGAAGGTACCAAGCGCTTTAAATGCCTTAGTAAGACATAAATAAGAAGTTGGGAGTTAAACCCAAAAACAATTCAGGGGCCTGCCACCTCAGGGACATTTCTGGGAAGTCAACAGTATAGAGTTATGTCAAAATATTCTCTCCGAAATAAGACAGATGGCTGTACCTCATACCACCTTACACACACACACACACACACACACACACACACGCACGCACAATGTTTGATAGGTTTTTCTTGGCTTTTGGAGACAACATATACATTTGGACAGCACGGGCACCCAGTAGCTTCAGCTGGCACTCTCTCCTCCCTGGACAGTTTTGTAGCAGAGGCCTCCAGGGAGACACCTGTGAACAGCTTTCCCAAGCACACTACAAAGCAGATTTTTAATGACGTTCAAAGGGCATACTTTTAGCAAGGTCTGGATCTCAGCTTTGGATACCGTCAGCCCCAGAGGTAGTGGCAGCTCTTTGTATCTGTTATTTCTACATTCTTTACTTGTTACTAACTAATCCCCTGTCAACTACAAACCCCTGTTGTAGTTAATAATCATTGAAATTAAACTTTCCCTGATTATAATACATGAATTTCTGTAACTGGATAGTGTAATCTTCACCTTGAAAATAGTCAAGTTTAAAGGTAAACTCATGGCTGGGCAGAGTGGCTCATGCCCGTAATCCCAACACTTTGGGAGGCCAAGGTCAGCGGATCCCCTGAGGTCAGGAGTTCGAGACCAGCCTGACCAACACGGTGAAACCCCATCTCTACTAAAAGTACAAAAATCAGCCAGGTGTGGGGCACACACCTGTAGTCCCACCTACTTGGGAGGCTGTGGCAGGAGAATCACTCAAGCCCGGGAGGCAGAGATCGACAGTGAGTCAAGATCACACCACTGCACTCCAGCTTGGGCAACAGAGTGAGACTCCGTCTCAAAAAAAAAAAAAAAAGGGAAACTCACAAGCTCAACTTTTTTCTTTTTTGTAATGACAAGGTCTTGCTCTGTTGCCCAGGCTGGAGTGCAGTGGTGCAATTATGGTTCACTGCAGCCTCAAATCTTGTGCTCAAAGGATCTTCCCGCCTCAGCCTCCCAAGTAGGTGGAACTACAGGCACACACCACCATGCCTAGCTAACTTTTGTTGTTGTTCGAGATGGGGTATCACTATGTTGGCCAGGCTAGTCTTGAACTCCTGATCACAAACAATTCTTCCACCTCAGCCTCCCAAAGTGCTAGGATTACAGGCAGAAGCCACGCCTTGCAAGCTCAGTACTGAACAATGTTAAGTTTGAGTTTACTTTAAAACACCCCAAAATAGGGCTGGGCACCATAACTCATGCCTGTAATCCCAACACTCTGGGAGGCTGAGGCGGGCGAATCACTTGAGGTCTGGAGTTTGAGACCAGCCTGGCCAACATGGTGAAACCCTGTCTCTACTAAAAATTTTTTAAAAATTAGCTGGGCATGGTGGCGGGCACCTGTAATCCCAGCTACTCGGGAAGCTCAGGCAGGAGAATCACTTGAACCCAGGAGGCAGAGGCTGCAGTGAGCTGAGATCGCGCCACTGCACTCCAGTCTGGGAGAAGGAGCAAGACTCCATCTCAAAAATAAAATAAAATAAAAATAAAAATACAAAAATTAGCCGGAAATCACTTGAACCTGGAGGCAGAGGTTGCAGTGAGCTGAGTGCCACTGCACTCCAGCCTGGGCAACAGAGCGAAGTTCAAGAGTTTAGAGAAATCTGGGATTAAGATGTGTTTATGAGTCATTTCCATAAAAATGGTAAGTGAAGCCCTAGGCATAGCCAAAATGGCCTAGGGAAAAAGTAAACAGCAAGAAGAGTAATGCTAGGACTGAATCTTGAGAAATCTCAACATGTAATGGCTGGATAAAAGAGATAAGCTTGCAAAGGAAATCCTGGAGCTTCCAGAGAGGTAGACGAAAGTGAGGACAGGGTTGTATCCAGGTAAAGGGTGGCACCACAGGAGTGCACGGCTCCTGTCTCCCTTCAAGAGAACTTGCTGAGGCTGACTGGCTGCCTCCAGCTGCTTCCCACATCTTGGACCTGCCACAGTGCTCATGCCAAGGTCACCCTTCTAGGCTGCTAGAGCCCACTACAGAGCTGATGAACTGTCTGACAGAGAATCTTTGCCCTAGGGCTCCACACTGGCCTGGCTGAGACCTTCTCAGAATTGCACTGTAGTGAGAAGCACTTCCTATTTCCTTTCTTTCCTCTTCCCTTACTCATTCCTGCACTGCAGCCGGAAACTGCCCACCTCTGGCCTTCTAGTTAAGCACAATAATAATGTATCCCCTTGACTCAAGCATTTTTTTTACTTAGAAACAAATGCATCCTAAATGACACACCACCCACAAGCTGACAGGAAAGGGCGAGCGTGATGTCCGCCAGATGTCAGACTGTAGGGTAGAGAGTTTGTGAAGATTAAAAAGGAAAATATTTTCCTCAGCCAACCACCAAAGGAAAAGATATAAAACAAGAGGGTAGTTTAAAAACAGGAGAATATTTAATCCATCTAAAAATACACATCAGGAAATGAGGGGAACCATAGGAAAATCCTCCACCTCTAACAGACAAGAGTGAGGTTACTGGCTTTCTGCTTGCTCCAAGAATCCCAAGGCTTGATGTTTGGAAGAAATTATCTGTTCTTCAGCTACTCCCAGATACTCAGACATAAGTTACACACATCTGGAGAAGGGTTCTGCCCTGCTGAAGCTAGAAGGGAGCTCAATGCATGGGAGAAAGGAGCACAATCTAGAAAAAAAATGATCAAAGAACAGCTGGGTGACAGTGTGGGGCCATCCCAGGCAAGTGGGCTCCTGGTGCTCTGGTGTAGCCAGAACCCATACAAGCTGGGCTAGCCCAGGGAGCCCCCCAGTCAGCCTGTAGCTGAACAGCTACAGCTTCTGTGTTCTTATTTACCATCATCAGCCACAGCCCTCGGAAGCAAAGCCCTAGATGCCTCCTTCAAGCCCCCTGCTGGTTGGTTTCATCATTATCTCGCCTCTTCCAAATCTGTAAGAAATGAAAACACAAACTGAAGTCTGGGAGGCATTCAGTCAACAGATACTTGTCAAATACCTATTCTGTGCCAGGCCACGGATAACTAGTCATGCCATTTACAAACCTGCTATACTCCATCTGGAAATCTGCTACAGTGGCTACAGTCACTGAAGGGAAGAAACAGTTATCTCTAGGAGAGGTATCACTTTCTTCTTACAAAGCTATGGCTTTTGTCTCAATCTTCCTTCTTTTGCCAAGTACTAGGGCAGTTACATAAAGAGAAGACAGAGATGCTCTGTGCTCCATGGGTCAATCCAATGGAGAGGACAGACAGGCAAAGCGATATGGTCGGCACTAAAACAAAAGGCAAGCAGAAAGTGCTGTGGGGTCACAAAGAGAGCTCTGCCTGGGGCTCTCAGGGAGTACTTCACGGTCGACTTCTAGCCAGCCTCCCTTCCTCCTTGCAACCAGACCGCACACTTCTGCAAAACTAACCTAGCCATAATCACAACTTTCTTTGCTCACTCATACATTTTCTTATAATTCTTTTCTGAAAATCTCTGCTTGACTTTCAGGGCCATACATTCTGGCCCCAACTCACTCCTAAGTACTTCCCAACAGGTACCTGGCCCTCCAACCAAGGTCCTAACTCTATCCCTCTTCCTGCCTTGGCCCACTCCTCTCACTGGCCCCATATCCCACCTATTTGTGGCTCACTAAGCCTGTGGCCAACCCACCTGAATGTAAGCCTCTGACAGTGTGATCATCTGGGGAAGGATGTCAGTCACCTGGAGGTCTTGTAATTCATACCATTTGCCTGTCCCCTGCAGAAAGTATGAAGAGCTGGGTTAGTCTGCTCTCTAAAACCAAAAGGGTGTAGAAGGAAAGGATCACAGCCAAGATTAGAAAAATTAGAACAGCCACTAGACATCATCCAGCAAGAGTCAATAAAGAAGAGAGTACATGGGCCGGGCGCGGTGGCTCACGCCTGTAATCCCAGCACTTTCGGAGGCCGATGCGGGCAGATCACGAGGTCAGGAGATCAAGACCATCCTGGCTAACATGGTGAAACCCCGTCTCTACTTAAAATACAAAAAATCAGCTGGACATGGTGGCGGGCACCTGTAGTCCCAGCTACTCAAGAGGCTGAGGCAGGAGAATGGCATGAACCTGGGAGGCGGAGCTTGCAGTGAGCCGAGATTACACCACTCACTGTACTCCAGCCTGGGTGACAGAGTGAGACTCTGTCTCAAAACAAACAAAAAAAAGAAGAGGGTACATGACTTCTGTAGGCCTGATTCAATTAACAGGACTTTTGATGTGTCAATCATGGCAAACTCAATTTTTTAAAGTACAGTTTTTTTGTTTGTTTGTTTGCTGGTTTGTTTTGTTTTTTTGAGACAGGCTCTCACTCTGTCATCCAGGCTGGAGTGCAGTGGTGTAACCACAGCTCACTGCAGCCTCGACCCTCTGGACTCAAGCAATCCTCCCACCTCAGCCTCCTAGGTAGCTGGGACTACAGGTGTGTGCCACAACAACTGGCTAATTTTTTTTTTTTAATAGAGATGGGGTTCCACTGTGTTGCCCAGGCTAGCTCCTGATCTCAAAAGATCCTCCCACCTCAGCCTCCTAAAGTGCTAGGATTATGGGTATGAGCCACTGTGCCTGGCCCCTTAAAGTACAATGGAGTCTGAAACACTTCTGTACATCTTTTTAAAAGGAATTTAGTGGACACTAAAGAGGAGAAAAGAGGAAGCCCTCTAATCATCACCTATGTCTCCTTCCTGCTCAGAAATGACAGACTAGACATTCTCACTTATGAGGTACACAGTGTCAACCACTGAGAGAACCTAAATATGGACATTCCTGGCTGGGTGCAGGGGCTCACGCCTGTAATCCCAGCATTTTGGGAGGCCGAGGCGGGTGGATCACTTGAGGTCAGGAGTTTGAGACCAGCCTGGCCAACATAGTAAAACCCCATCTCTACCAAAAATACAAAAATTAGCCAGGCGTGGTGGCAGGCGCCTGTAGGTCCTAGCTGCTTGGGAGGCTGAGGCAGGAGAATCACTTGAACCCAGGAGCTGAAGGCTGCAGTGAGCCAAGATCATGCCACAGCACTCCAGCCTGAGTGACAGACTGAGACCCTGTCTTAAAAAAAAAAAAAAGGCAACAGCTCATCAAGAAAAGGTGTCCTTGGTGGACACTGTCTATCACACTAACCTGATTCCTTTGGCCTAAGAAACCAGTGCTGCACATACAGCAAAACATATCTCACTTCATGCTTCCACGAACAAGGTTTCTAGATTAAGGCAGAGGCACCTCTGGCCGCCCACCCTGCCTTATCCAACCAAAGTTCTAAGACATGCCAAAAACCACTATTGTAGAACATAAATATTCCAGATCCTCTGGATATTACAATAGTTGAGAAAATAGGAAACAAGGAAAGCTTAGGATCACATAAGCAAGTTCCCATTCCTGCTTCAAGGACGAGTTAAGACATGGGCTTTGAAGCAGAGTACTTGGGTTCAAATCCTAATTCTACTGACTTGAGGTCAATTACTGAAACTCGGAGCCTAGGTCTCCTCCTCTGTAAAAAAGATGATACTGACACCTGTCTTGGAATTGTGTTTTAATGAAAAAAAATGAGATTAATGTACATTAAGTAACTGGTGTACTGCCTAATCATAGTAAAGCACTTGATAAACAGAAGCTAGTTAAGATTAAACCCACAGTTCCAGAAGAGACTAATCAAATGAGAACAATTTATGGTAATAATCTATGTGGTATCAAATATATCAAGTACATGTTTTATCTGTTTTCAGCTTTAGACAAATTCACAAAATTTTTAAGATGAAAGGGAGCCTCTAAACCAGTGCTTTGCAAACTTTAATTTCTTTTTTTTTGAGATGGAGTCTCGCTCTGTCACCCCGGCTGGAGTGCAGTAGCACAATCTCGGTTTACTGCAAGCTCCATCTCCTGGGCTCATGCCATTCTCCTGCCTCAGCCTCCAGAGTAGCTGGGACTACAGGCACCCGCCACCACGTCCGGCTGATTTTTTGTATTTTCAGTAGAGACGGGGTTTCACCATGTTAGCCAGGATGGTCTCAATCTCCTGACCTCGTGATCTCTCGGCCTCCAAAAGTGCTGGGATTACAGGTGTGAGCCACCAAGCCCAGCCGCAAACTTTAATTTCTTACAAATCAGAGCGTCATATTAAAATCCAGGTTCTGATTTAGTAGGTTTGAGGGGCCTGAGAGTCTGCATTTCTAACAAGCTGATTTCTTTTTTTTGAGATGGAGTCTCGCTCTGTCACCCAGGCTGGAGTCCAGTGGCGTGATCTCAGCTCACTGCAAGCTCCGCCTCCCGGGTTCTCGCCATTCTCCTGCCTCAGCCTCCCCAGTAGCTGGAACTACAGGTGCCCACTACCATGCCCGGCTAATTTTTTTGTATTAATTAGCAAAGGCAGGTGGATCACAAGGTCAGGAGTTCAAGAACAGCCTGGCCAAGATGGTGAAACCCCGTCTCCACTAAAAATACAAAAATTAGCCGGGCATGGTGACAGGCGCCTGTAATCCCATAATCCCAGCTATTTGGGAGGCTAAGGCAGAGAATTGCTTGAACCCAGGAGGCGGAGGTTGCAGTGAGCCAACATCACACCACTGCACTTCAGCCTGGGCTACAGAGCGAGACTGTCTCAAAAAAAAAAAAAAAAAAGCTCCCAAGGTGAGTCCAATGTGTAGCCAAAATTGAGAACCACTGCCTTAAACTAACTACTGACAGCACTACTACTTGCAGAATCCCAAAGCCAAGGCCAAGCAAGGACAAACTGAAGGGAGCTGCCCTCTGAGATGCCAAAGAAACACCTGTTTTTGCCACTCTGTGCCATGAGACGGTCAGCAGCCACTCACATGATGAAGCACATGGATCCGGTAGGAGCCCTCAGAGGGCTTGCCATCATGCACGATGTTGGCAATGAGGTCATAGGTGGTATTCTTGTGTACTGCTTGTACTTCTTCAGACAAGTATTCTCTGAGATCCACATTTCTGTTAATGGTGAAAATAAAGCCGGAATAATCAGACAAAGGCTGTGCAGCTACGGAAGCTGTCCTACACAAACAGACCACAAAGGCTCTGGGTAGGCCTGCAGAGTCAAGAAGGTCCAGGTGTGTTGGAATTCACAAAATATGCCAAAATGAACGACAGGGTTACACAGCTTCCCACATGATTAAAAAAACAAATAAATAAATGACAGGAAGTGGCTTATACCTATAATCCCAACACTTTGAGACGTCAAGGTAGGAGGACTGCTTGAGCCCAGGAGTTCAAGACCAGCCTGGGCAATGTAGTGCAACTCCTACAAAAAAAAAAAATTAGCCAGACATGGTGGTACATGCCTGTGGTCCTAGCTACTCAGGAGGCTGAGGTGAGAGGATCACTTGAGCCCAGGAGATTATGGCTAAAGTAAGCCAGGACCACACTATTGCACTCCAGCCATGGCGACAGTGAGACCCTGTCTCACAAAACCTCCAAAAAGAAGAAGAACTTTCAAACAGTTAAAAAGGAAAACATATAGACAGTTAACAAGATTATTAAGAGACTATTTTAAACACATAATTTTAGGAAAATATATCATTTTGGAGCCTACAAATATTTATAAAAACTTAATACAAGGTAAAATTAAAAAGATATTACATCATAAAAGTTGTTTGATGTGCTACAACTCATTACATGAAACAAAACCATGTTATCACTGAAGAGTTCACAAGAAACAGCTAATGGTGGTCACGTCCAGTTATATATCTCCCTTTGAAGTCAGACTGTGAACTTACTAACTTTTCAAAATTACAGAGTTTAAAATGTAAACCATGTGGTAATAAACATACAACTTTGTTGTAATTATTATATGTAGCTTCCTATGTATTGGTGACAGCCATTTGTTTCTACAGACTGACAGTGTCCCATATATGATGCAGTCAGACTGCAATAAACATTCACTCTTAAGAAAATGGAGGCCGGGTGTGGTGACTCATGCCTATAATCTCAACACTTTGGGAGGCCAAGGCGGGCAGACTACCTGAGCTTAGGAGTTTGAAACCAGCCTGGGCAACATGGTGAAACCCTGCCTCTACTAAAGTACAAAAAGAAAAAAATTAGCTGGGGGTGGCAGCATGCACCTGTAGTCCCAGCTACTCAGGAGGCTGAGGCAGGAGAATTGCTTGAACCCGGGAGGCAGAGGTTGCAGTGAAGCAAGATCACGCCACTGTACTCCAGCCTGGGCAACAGAGCGAGACTCCGTCTCCAAAAAAAAAAAAAATGGAGATATGAGTCCTGAGTCCATGTGGGCTCTAGATAGCCAACCTGCCTTCCTGCTGCCAAAAGCTGACTTCTCATTTTTCTCTTCAGCTTGAACAAAAGCTGACTAGACTTGTCTAAATGAGTATCAGAGAAGTCTTTTTTTTTTTTTTTTTTTTTGAGACAGAGTCTTGCTGTCGCCCAGGCTGGAGTGCAACGGTGCTATCTCGGCTCACTGCAAGCACCATCTCCTGGGTTCTCGCCATTCTCCTGCCTCAGCCACCCCAGTACCTGGGACTACAGGTGCCCACCACCACGCCAGGCTACTTTTTGTATTTTTAGTAGAGACAGGGTTTCACTGTGTTAGCCAGGATGGTCTCGATTTCCTGACCTCATGATCCACCCACCTCGGTCTCCCAAAGTGCTGGGATTACAGGCGTGAGCCACCCGCCCAGCCCGGGGAAGTCTTTATACTCAAGATTTCATGACTGAACCAAAACTGTCCATGTGGCAAAAGAGAAATACTACGTTTAATCATTTTGTTTTAGTAAACAGGAAAAGGAGCAAACTATTCATTTTTTTTATTTTTAGTAGAGACGAGATCTTGCTATATTGTCCAGGCTGGTCTCAAACTCTTGAGCTCAAGCAATCCTCCCACCTCAACCTCCCAAAGTGGTGACATTACAGATGTGAGCCACTGCACCCAGCCTAAAAGAGCAAACTATACTCATCTCCCAGCCACAGCAACAAACCAGTTAAGAGAATGGCTAATTACCTGAAAGTGAAACTTCAAACCTGCCCTCAAAAATCTCTGTCTCCAAATAAGCAGAGGGTGCCTAATCACCGTAAGTCTGATAACTCTGACAAAATGAGGATGTGGCCGGGCGCGGTGGCTCAAGCCTGTAATCCCAGCACTTTGGGAGGCCGAGGCGGGCGGATCACGAGGTCAGGAGATCGAGACCATCCTGGCTAACATGGTGAAACCCCGTCTCTACTAAAAAATACAAAAAACTAGCCGGGCGTGGTGGTGGCGCCTGTAGTCCCAGCTACTCAGGAGGCTGAGGCAGGAGAATGGCATGAACCCAGGAGGCGGAGCTTGCAGTGAGCTGAGATCCAGCCACTGCACTCCAGCCCAGACGACAGAGCGAGACTCCGTCTCAAAAAAAAAAAAAAAAAAAAAAAAAAGAGGATGTGTTATGAATAAATCACAGGAAGACAGGTATGAAAAGGATCCTTTTCAAGAAGTATGGATGATGAAATGATCCAGAATCGTATTACTGGAAGTAATTACAGCACATAAAATATTTAAAAGTGCAAGTTTCCAAAATTAGTCACAATGTGATGTTCTCTAAAAGACTGCCTAGTTAAGAACCAATCTTTCTCTTCCGAAGGATAAACTTTTATACTGGGCCTACTCTAGGCCCTTAAAGGAAAACAATGGGACAAGGAAATTTCTGTGGCAACTGAGCAGGAAGTACCATTGATACAGAGTCTTCCTCCCTCTGGAGCTGCCCTTGGAATCAAGAGTGCCCCTACCTACCAGGAACAGACAGGTGACTGGTAATTCACAAGAGGCTAGTGCTGAAATAAAACCCTGATGCACAGACTTTCAAAGAAAGCAGCTCTGTCATCCTACTCAAGGAGGCAGAGAACAAACCTCCATGTCTCCCTATTTAATTCTACTGTCTCACAAAGAAGATGCTAGTGGAGAAAAGTGGGGGAAAAGAGAAAAGAGAAAATTCGCCTGTAATTCTCAACTGCAAATGTTCTCTCTCCTCACCCTCCATGGTTCTAAGAGTCCTGGCAGTACTATAATAAGATGTTACACCCGGACAAACCCCTAGGGCTCAGGCCCATCTACTCCAAGCTGCTCATTTTATCTTTGAGAGAACATATCCAGAAACCATGCAAACTATGGGTCTGAGGTCCCACCACTAAGACAGCCTAAAACTCGGGCCTCTTAATTTTAGATACTACCTTCTTAAACGCTACGTAGAATTTAAAACTGACACTACTTTCTTTTTCTTTTTTTTTTTTTTGAGCACAGTCACACTCTATCACCCAGGCTGCAGGACAGTGACACCATCTCACCTCACTGTAGCCTCAATTTCCAAGGTTCAAGCAATCCTCCTGCCTCAGCCCCTCAAGTAGCTGGGACTACAGGTGTGCACCACCACATCGGGCTAATTTTTTGTATTTTTTTTGTAGAGACGGGGTTTTGCCATGTTGCCCAGGCTGGTCTTGAACTCCTGAGCTCAAGCGAGCCATCTGCCTTGGCCTCCCAACGTGTTGGGATTACAGGTGTGAGCCACCACGCCCGGCCCAACATCTTCTTAAGTGTGAAAAACCTTGTCTCTTGAGAACTGAAAACCAACAGTCTACCCCCAAAAGGATTTTGCAGAAGTTTTCTGAGTTAGAAGGAAGCAAATTAAAAGCATCTAGTACAACTCCAGTGTGCAAAAAGGTGTGATGGCCAGCAAATAGATGGGCAGACCCTCACTACTCGGGACATCTTCCAAACCAGGCAGAATTCTACCTGTCCTATCCTACTTGCATCATTTCTTCTTCTCTATGCAGGAGGACTATAATTTCCAGCCAGCAACAGGAGAGGAGATAAAATAGAGATTGCCTCCTAGTAAACATCCATCTTTTGTGGTCCCTGAAGTTAAGTGTATCCTTCCAATAAAAACTGTTATCTACTGTAGGTAGGCTCTGTTAATTGTAATCCCCAACTAAGACAGTCCAAAATTAATACTGGTAAAAACATAAGAGAAGAAATCCAGGCCGGGCGCGGTGGCTCAAGCCTTTAATCCCAGCACTTTGGGAGGCCGAGGCAGGCAGATCACGAGGTCAGGAGATCGAGACCATCCTGGCTAACACGGTGAAACCCCATCTCTACTACAAATACAAAAAGAAAA
>NW_012112919.1:6968404-6990219 GCF_000951035.1 Colobus angolensis palliatus | reverse complement strand
AAAAAAAAAAAAAAAATATATATATATGTATGTAAAGAAAGCAACTAACCAGGCACAATGGTTCATGCCTATAATCCCAATATTTTGAGAGGCTGAGGCAGGCAGATCACTTGAGGCCAGGAGATCGAGACCAGCCTGGCCAACATGGTGAAACCTCATCTCTTCTAAAAATACAAACATTAGCTGGGCATGGTGGCATGTACCTGTAGTCCCAGCTATTCAGGAGGCTGAGGCAGAAGAATCGCTTGAACCCGGTAGGTGGAGGTTGCAGTGAGCTGAGATCACACCACTGCACTCCAGACTAGGCAACAGAGTGAAACTCCATCTCAAAAAAAAATAAAAAATAAAAAAGTATGTCTCCCCACTTTTTGGAGTTTCTCCTCTCCTAAATGACCTTCCTTTCTCTATACTACCCAGAGGCAGGCAGAAAGCTGAAAAAAGGATATATGAGAAGTACAAGAGGGGGCACTGTGGTTGGGCACTGGTTCACATCTGTAATCCCAACACTTTGGGAGGTCAAGGTGGGAAGATACCTTGAGGCCAGGAGTTAAAGACCAGCCTGGGCAACAGAGTGAGAGCTCTCTCTACAAAAAAACTTAGCTGGGCGTGGTGAAGCGTGTCTTTTTTATCTTCACAAAATAAAAAATTGGCCGGGCACGATGGCTCTCACCTGTAATCCCAGCACTTTGGGAGGCCGAGGTGGGTAGATCATCTGAGGTCGGGAGTTCGAGACCAACCTGACCAACATGGAGAAACCCCTATCTCTACCAAAAAGTCCCAGCTACTCAGGAGGCTGAGGTGAGAGGATCACCTGAGCCCAAGAGTTTGAAGTTGCAGTGAGCCATGATCATGCCACTGCACCCCAGCGTGGGTGACAGAGCAACACCCTGTCTCAGAAAATAATAAAAAGAACGGCACTGTAAGTTAAGAGTTGGGGGTGACCAGCTAGAAACACCAAGGAGTCTGGGAGGCTCAATAAAGTCAATATACTTTATAATAAATACATCACATACATGTCGTGATTCTTATGTATAAAATGAAAATGGACCAGGCGTGGTGGCTCACGCCTGTAATTCCAGCCCTTTGGGAGGCAAGGCAGGTGGATCACTTGAGGTCAAGAGTTCGAGACCAGCCTGGCCAACATGCTGAAATCTCATCTCTACTAAAAATACAAAAAATTAGCCAGGCATGGTGGTGGATGTCTGTAATCCCAGTTACTCAGGAGGCTGAGGCAGGAGAATCGCTTGTAACTGGAAGGTGGAGATTGCAGTGAGCTGAAATCATGCCACTGCACTCCAGCCTGGGCGACAAGAGCAAAACTCTGTCTTGAAAAAACAAGAAAATGAAAAAGTCGAGAGTGCAAAGTATAGGCAGGGCAGGTGTGTTAATGGGCTACCTTCTCAGTGATGCCATTGAATTTGGCCAGGATGTTGAAGAGTGGCACTTGGGGAATGATGAGCTGCTCCTTCTCGTCCTTGTAGAGGGGGGCAGTAGGAAGGTCAAGTGTCAGGTACATAAAAGTGGACTCCACCATCGTCTCCTGGTACTCGTCATTATGGAGCAACTGTTCTTTTTCTTCTGCTGGCTAGAAATGAATGAGAAGAAAAGAGAGGAAAGGAGTGTGAGTGGTATAGGAACAAACACAGAACCAGTGTTTTGCTACGCTGACATTTCCTTCATCTCAAAGAACAAAGAGAGGTGCCTGAGAGATTGGGCAGTTGGCATGCACCACCTGGTTAGATTAACTTAAGAATCAACAGGTTTCCTTCTTTAAAGAGATTTTGCTTATATACCAGACTATCTAAAAAGCTCTGGGCCGGGCGCGGTGGCTCAAGCCTGTAATCCCAGCACTTTGGGAGGCCGAGACGGGCGGATCACGAGGTCAGGAGATCGAGACCATCCTGGCTAACACGGTGAAACCCCGTCTCTACTAAAAAATACAAAAAACCTAGCCGGGCGAGGTGGCGGGCGCCTGTAGTCCCAGCTACTCGGGAGGCTGAGGCAGGAGAATGGCGTAAACCCGGGAGGTGGAGCTTGCAGTGAGCTGAGATCCGGCCACTGCACTCCAGCCCGTGCGACAGAGCAAGACTCCGTCTCAAAAAAAAAAAAAAAAACAAAAAAAAGCTCTGAGGCCAAGTGTGATGGCTCACACCTGTAATCTCAACACTTTGGGAGACAAAGGTGAGAGGATTGCTTGCGTCCAGGACTTCGAGACCAGCCTGGGCAACACGGGGAGACTCCATCTCTATAAAACATAAAAACTAGCCGGGCACGACGGCTCTCATCTGTAATCCCAGCTCTTTGGGAGGCGGAAGGAGGTAGATCACCTGAGGTCGGGAGTTCAAGACCAAACTGACCAACATGGAGAAACCCCATCTCTACTAAAAATACAAAATCAGCTGGGCGTGGTGGTGCATGCCTGCAATCCCAGCTACTTGGGAGGCTGAGGCAGGAGAACAACTTGAACTTGGGAGGCAGAGGTTGCAGTGAGCCAAGATCGTGCCATTGCACTCCAGCCTGGGCAACAAGAGTGAAACTCCGTCTCAATAAAATAAATAAATAAATAAAACTAAAATAAAAATAAAAAATTAGCCCAGTGTGGTGCTGTGCATCTATAGTTCCAGTTTCTGGGGAGGCTGAGGTGGGAGGATCACTTGAGCAGGGGAGGTTGAGGCTATAGTGAACCATAATCACGCCACTACACTCAGCCTGAGTGATAGAGTGAGATCTTGTCTCAAAAAGAAAAAAAAAAAATCCATTAAAAAGAGAAAGAAAGTGGGCCAGGCACAGTGGCTCTCACCTGTAATCCCAGCACTTTGGGAGGCCAAGGCGGGTAGATCACCTAAGGTCAGGAGTTTGAGACCAGCCTGACCAACATGGTAAAACCTCGTCTCTACTAAAAATAGAAAAATTAGCCAGGTTTGGTAGCACATGCCTGTAATCCCAGCTACTTGGGAGGCTGAGGCAGGAGAATTGCTTGAACCCAGGAGGTGGAGGTTGCAGTGAGCCGAGATCATGACATTGCACTACAGACTGGGCAACAAGAGCAAAACTCCATCTCAAAAAAGAAAAGCTCTAAGACCATCTAAGAAGCTTAGCTGAGGGCCAGGCACAGTGGCTCATGCCTGTAATCCCAACAGTTTGGGAGGCCAAGGCAGGCAGATCACCTGAGGTCAGGAGTTCCAGACCAGCGTGGACCAACATGGTGAAGCCCCGTCACTACTAAAAATACAAAATTAGCTAGGTATGGTGGCAAGCGCCTGTAATCGCAGCTACTCAGGAGGCTAAGGCAGGACAATCATTTGAACCCAGAAAGTAGAAGTTGCAGTGAGTGGAGATGGCGCCACTGCACCCCAGCCTTGGCGAAAGAGGAAGACTGTCTCAGAAAAACAAAAAGAAAGCTTAGCTGAGCTTTCTGAAAAAACACAGCAGCACCACTTAGTTGGCCAGAACACTTAAACCAGCAAAGTACATCCAACCACTAACTCTCAAACTGAAAAGTGAGCTGCCACTAGGCAGGTGCTTTGCTGAACCTCTTCATGGGGCAAGCAGGCTTGTCAGTTCTCTAAGCATCTCTTCATCTCCCCTATATCCCCTCAAGCAATATAAATCAGTCCAAGACCCAGGCTCAGCTAACTCACCAGATCAGGATGGGGAAGCTTTTTAGTGAAGATCCTCATGGACCCCTGGAAAACATCAGTCACAATAGCTGCACAAACAGGAAGCAAGAGACAAATTCCATGAGGATGGAAAACATGTCTAAAGTATATTTCCAGCTTCTAAATTTCTGAAATAAACCAGCATATTCCAGCAAAAGACCCAGAGCTCTCACTAAACACAGAAGTTTCCTTTTGTACCATATACCACCAGGGTACCTTTATAATTATTTGTGTAAATAATTACTTTATTTCTCTTCCTTAAGACAACTTTTGATCCTCCAACACAGGGCCTGGTCCATAAAAGAAAAGGTAAATGTATTCAAAATGAAGGAATGATTTACAGAGCCCGGCAATACATCAATTACAAAAAAAAATTCACAAGCGAAACAAGGAAAACCAAGGAACTTCCCATAACCATAAGCTACTTTCAAAGGGAGACAATGTCCAAACTGTAATGAAGACAACAGGACAATGACAGACAAAGAGATGGGCCAGAACAGGATCAAAGCAACAAGAGAGAAAGCACAACCAAGTTTAGAATCCTGCCAAAACGTAAGTTTGAGAGCTCAGAGGGTTAACCCAGGCTGAAGACACCTGGTAGAGAGGGCAGGGCCACCCAGTGGGAAGAGCAACAGGCCACAATCCCACATCAAGACATCATCACGCCTATAATCCCAGCACTTTGGGCAGACCACCTGAGGTCAGGAGTTTGAGACCAGCCTGGCCAACAAGGTGAAATCCCATCTCTACTAAAAATACAAAAATTAGCTGAGCATGGTGGTAGGTGCCTGTAATCCCAGCTACTCTTGGGAGGCTGAGGGAGGAGAACTGCTTGAACCTAGGAGATGGAGGCTATCATGAACTGAGACCGTGCCACTGCACTCCAGCCTAAGTGACAGAGCAAGACTCCGTCTCAAAAATTATATAAAATAAAATATCATTGTGACTATAACCATATTCTAGCAAAAACTATGCAGAGGGGCCTATTCAGAAAGAACATTTAGTTTATGTATAAAATAGATACCACCCTACCCCAGATAAAGAGTTAACAAAAGAATGGGAAGTTGCCTCAGCCTCCCAAGTCACTGGGACTACAGCCACCACACCTGGCTAACTTTTGTATTTTTGGTAGAGATGGGGTTTCACCATGTTGGCCAGGCCGGTCTCAAACTCCTGACCTCAGGTAATCCACCCACCTCGGCCTCTCAAAGAGGATTATAAGCATGAGCCATCGTGCCCAGATGCAAAGTTTTTTAAAAGGGAACAAAAGAGCTCCTTTTTTATCAGTAAACGACTTACTCTTCTTTTTCTTCTTTGTACCCCCCAGAGCTGAGTGCAGAGCATTCAGAAACCAAGACAGAAAGTCGACTCCATCCCCTGGAAAAAAAGGAAGGATGGAAAACGTTGAAGCTAAGTGGCATTAGAGTTAACTTAAACCATGTACTGGTTGGCATTCCTGATTCTCCCCCTTCCTCTCTGGCCATGCCATCCCATCCCAACTCCTGTGCATCCTCCTCTATCTGATCATTAAATGCTGGCACTCCTCAAGGTCAAGCTCTAACTCTTCTGATCTTGACTCTCTCCATAGGCTATGTGATTCATACCAGGACTGTATCGCATCACTCAGGGATGACCAAAACAAATGAATATGACCTTTTAACATCCACTTCTCTCCACAGTGAGCTCACACTTCCTTCTTCCCTTCTGTAGCTCACAAAGATTCCTATCTTATAGGAAAGTGACTAGCATGCAGACTGAAAAGGCATACAGAACAAGGGGTTCTGGAAACAAGCAGATTGACAATATTCCATGAAAATGCTGTCTAGGGAGCCTGCCACTCAGACATTTCTGGGATAATGGCTACTTTTTTTTTTTTTTTTTTTGAGACAGAATCTCGCGCTGTTGCCCAGGTTGGAGTGCAGTGACATGATCTCAGCTCACTACAACCTCCCCTCCCGGGTTCAAGCAATTCTCCCACCTCAGCCTCCCAAGTAGCTAGGATTACAGGTGCCTGCCACCAGGCCCAGCTAATTTTTGTATTTTTAGTAGAGATGGGGCTTCACCATGTTGTCCAGGCTGGTCTCAAACTCTTGACCTCAAGGGATCCTCCCACCTCAGCCTAATGTCTACTTTCTCATCAACTAAGATTTGCTTCTGTTTAGTTCCTCTCTGCTCACCCAATTAAAATCTCAAAGACTATAGTATATCTTTCTCAATTTCATTTCTCTAAACCCAGAGACCCCTGACAACTCCATAGAATGATTTTCTTTTTATTCCATACATAGAATGCTTTTACAGGACAACTACCACAGCAAGAAACACTTCACACATCTAAACGCTAGGCAAGTAATAACCTACTAGGTCTCAGAGATGGAGGAAATTATGTTTATGTGACATCGTAACTGTCATAGCCAACACTGGCTGTGATAGAAGAAACTAGACACATTTATTCTCAACTGATTTTTCAGCAACTCTACAACCCAATTATGCCGTAACTTTCCAAACTGCCAAAAGCTGACAGGCCCCACTATCCACCTTCAGGCCAGAAGTCACCTGTGGAACACAGTGAATGCTGACATTGATCCATCCATTCATGGTCCACAAAAACATCATTCTCAGCAAAAATTTTTTCCTTTGTTGTAGCCTTAATATAAAACCCTGGGAGCTCAGAGAGTTGGTCCAGGAACAGAAATATCCCTATAAACACAAGACAACCTAGCCACCTAGTTCCTGGGAATTAGATGGTCCTACAAAGCACACAAACAGGCTGTCACCTGTGTAGAAGGGTGAGGCACCCAGATTTTTTTTTCCCAACACAGGGTCTCGCTCTGTCGCCCAGGCTGGAGTGCAGTGACACAACCTCAGCTCACTGCAAGCTCTGCCTCCCAGGGCCGAGGAATCCTTCCACCTCAGTTTCCCAAGTAGCTGGGACTACAGGCGTGTGCCATCATGCCCGGCTAACTTTTCGATTTGTTGTCAAGAGGGAGTCTCCCTATGTTGCTCAGGCTGGTCTTGAATTCTTGGGCTCAAGCAATCCTCCCACTTCGGCCTCCCAAAGTGCTGGGATTACAGGCATGAGCCAGGGTGCCTGGCCCCAGATTAAGATTTTATTGGCCATGTTATAAACTACTAAACACCAACAATTGCCAAGCCCAAATAGCTTAGTTGAGCTTAGTTGAAATTCTGCTCAGTTGAGACTAAATCATGGGGCTTCTGATCAATATATATTATCCAACCCGAAGTGTATCTTATTTCCTACTAAACCTGAACCAAGTGCTCCATGGGCCCCATTCCTTATCACCTTGATTCCTCCTATTTCTCCTTAACTAAGGAGAAATAGGCTTTTAAGAGACTCTTAAAAGCCACTACTCGACGTCCCCTCTAAGTCAATCCTCAGCCAGAATAATGTTTTTTTTTTTTAATTTTACAGATAGAGGTCTCACTCTGTTGCCCAGACTGGAGTACAGTGGAGCTAACATGGCTCACTGCAGCCTCTACCTCCTAGGCTCGTGTGATCCTCCAACCTCAGCCTCTCAAGTAGCTAGAACTACGGGTACACACCACCATGCCTGAGTAATTTTTAAAAACTTGTTGTAGATACAGGGTCTCACTATGTATCTATGCAGGATGGTCTCGAACTCCTGGGCTCAAGCGATCCACCCACCTCAACCTCCCAAAGTGCTGGGATTACAGGTGTGAATGACCATGCCCAGCTAGAAATGTTTGTAAAACAAATTAAGTCTGATGTCACATTTTTGTTAAAAGCCTTCAATGAGGTCGGGCATAATGGTTCATGGCTGTAATCCTAGCACTTTGGGAGGCCGAGGCAGGCGGATCACCTGAGGTGAGGAGTTCAACACCAGCCTGACCAACATAGTGAAACCCCGTCTCTACTAAAAATACCAAAATATTAGCCAGGTATGGTGGCAGGTGCCTGTATTCCCAGCTACTCGAGAGGCTGAGGCAGGAGAATTGATTGAACCTGGGAGACAGAAGCTGCAGTGAGCCGAGATCACACTACTGCACTCCAGGCTGGGCAACAGAGTGAGACTCCCTCTCCGAAAAAAGAAAAAAAAAAAAGCCTTCAATGACTCCAACTATTGTCAGGATATAATCCAAGCTCTTTATGGTGGCTTACAAACCAGGCCATCTGGTCCCTCCCTCAGGAGCTACACCTTGGCTCTCCCTTGACCCCTGGAGTCCAAGGGTCCAGCTACTTGCAGTCTGTCTATGCCAGGCACTTTTCTCTTCTGCCCACCATGTCCTCTCTACCTGGAATGTTCACTCCCCATCCTAGTCTGCCTCCACATCTACCTAAAACTCAGGGTCCCTTCCTCCACTCTGACCTCTTATCTACCTCCCACATGTTCAGTTGAGGGGGTCCTTACTCCATGCTCCCCTCCCATAGCACAGCACTTAACACCTGTAATTACCTTTTCTGAAAAAAGATAGTTGAGCCAGGCGCAGTGGCTCACGCCTGTAATCCCAGCACTTTGGGAGGCTGAGGAGGGCGGATCACGAGGTCAGGAGATCGAGACCAGCCTGGTTAACACCGTGAAACCCTGTCTCTACTAAAAATACAAAAAAAATTAGCCGGGCATGGTGGCACATGCCTGTAGTCCCAGCTACTCAGGAGGCTAAGGCAGGAGAATCACTTGATTCCGGGAGACAGAGGTTGCAGTGAGCCAAGATCGCGCCATTGCACTCCAGCTTAGGCAACAGAGCGAGACTCCGTCTCAAAAAAAAAAAAGACAGTTGAAATTTGCTTACTTATTTTTAAAGACAAGGTCTTCCTCCATTACCCAGCTGGAGTGCAGTGGTGTGATCATAGCTCACTGTAGCCTTGAACTCCTGGGCTCAAGCAACCTGCCTCAGCCTCCCAAGTAGCTCAGAACACAGGCTTGTGCCAGCACACTCAACCTTTCTACATAACTTTATTTCCCCACTAGACTGTAAGTTCTTCAAAGAGAAAAATCTTGTTTCTTATCCCTGCTGCTCTAAAACCTAGCACCATGAGTGAAAGCTGAATAAACTAATATGGATGCTAGACGATATGATATCAGATTTAGGTAAAAAGTTACACTGTCCGCTTTATTCATAAGGCAATAACACATTGGGTCTGGAGAGATAAAAACAGTCAAAATAGTTCATCAGAGGCTGGGTGCAGTGGCTCACACCCATAATCCCAGCACTTTGGGAGGCCAAAGCGGGTGAATCACTTGAGGTCAGGAGTTCAAGACCAGCCTGGCCAACATGGTGAAACCCCCTCTCTACTAAAAATACAAAAATTAGCTGGGCACGTTCACGGGCATCTGTAATCCCAAATACTTGAGAGGCTGAGGCAGAAGAATCCCTTGAACCCGGGAGGCAGATGTTGCAGTGAGCACAGATCACACCACTGCACTCCAGCCTAGGCAATGGAGCAAGAGTCGGTCTCAAAAAAAAAAAAAAAAAAAAAACCATCAGAATACCCTAATGTGGGACATGAAAAAATGAGGATAGGTGACAGGTGTTTAATAAAAGCTAGTGTCTTTCCCAGTCTCCTGGTATTCTCCTAAGCCATACAGTTTAATTTACCAAATAAGACCGACTTTCTATTCAGCTGGAATCTCCTGGGACTCTTTGCAGGGCAGACTGGTCAGAGAAGAATGAGGAACCCAACCACACAATCCACTGGACACTCCTGGCTACTCTCAAGATTCACTGCAGCTGGGCACAGTGGCTCACGCCTGTAATCACAGCTACCTGAAGTTGAGGCAAGAGGATCCCTTCAGTCCAGAAGTTCAAGGCTGCAGTGAGCTACAAATCCCACCACCGTACTCCAGCCTGGTCAAAAGAGCAAGACTCTGTCTCTTAAAAAAACAAAACAAGGCCGGGCGCGGTGGCTCAAGCCTGTAATCCCAGCACTTTGGGAGGCCGAGACGGGCGGATCACGAGGTCAGGAGATCGAGACCATCCTGGCTAACACGGTGAAACCCCGTCTCTACTAAAAAAAAAAATACAAAAAACTAGCCGGGCGAGGTGGCGGGCGCCTGTAGTCCCAGCTACTCGGGAGGCTGAGGTGGGAGAATCGCTTGAACCCTGGAGGCGGAGGTTGTAGTAAGCTGAGACCATGCCATTGTACTCCAGTCTGGGTGACAGAGTGAGACTCCATCTCAAAAAATAAAATAAAATAAAATTAATTAATTTTAAAAAAATTCACTGCCAAGTAAAAATAAATTTGTTCATCAAACTAGTTTTGTTGTCCTGAAACATGAATGACTTGTTCTTACCTTGTTTGGTGATCTGAAAAGTCTTCTTACTGCAAAGTACAACTGCCTGAAGCATCTCATGGGGAGACACATGTGCTTTGAAATTTCGAGGGTTCCAGAGCTTTCTCATCAGCTCTCCAAAACGCTGGACCAACAAGAACATGATATCCCCTGGAGGACGCTTAATGTTCTTATAATTGTCTTCTTCCAGAAAGTAGTTCCGGAGAGGAGGAACATTAGATAGAGCCTGAAAATCAAACACTCCGATTAACCCAAAGCCCCTTTGTAGGACCCCTTGAGCCAAGCTCTTCCAACTAAAGTTCTAACAGAATCTTGGGATGTGCCTGTGATGGCCTTAAAGAGCCAAAGTAAATCGACTCTTGGAGAATCCTACCCAGGCTCACATTACAGAAATATCAATGTTGAGTTTCATATGACCTACACTTCTACAGACACTTTGCTGATGTGGATACCACAAAGAAGGTTAAAACAAAACAAAGAAAACCCCACAGGTATTCAAATCTCTATCAACTTATTCAACAATTTCCTTTTGTTACTCTAATTATGCTGTGACAATACTTAAATTCCTAAGATAGAAAGGTAAAATCCAAATACCCTTTCCTTCATCATCCATTTTGGTTGAAGCAAAAGTAACTACCTAGGAAACACAGTTCTCCCATCTCTCAACTCCACACTAAAATAATATGAAAATTATCTTAAAATTTGATGTTTTCCCATAATAAAACCATATAATAGTACATAAAAGTAAATATAGGGAGCTGTGAAGACACAAAGGAGTAAGAATGATACAATGATCTTTGGGGACTTGAGGGAAAGAGTGTGAGGAGGGGTGAGGGATAAAAGACTACACATCGGGTACAGTATACACTGCTCGGGCAATGAGTGACCAAAATCTCAGAAATCACCACTAAATAACTTATTCATGTAACCAAAAACCACCTGTTCCACAAAAACCTACTGAAATTTTTTTTTATTTTTGGAGACAGAGTCTTGTTGCCATCCCCCAGGCTGGAGTGCAGCGGCATGATTTCGGCTCACTGCAACCTCTGCCTCCAGGCTTCAAGCAATTCTCATGCCTGAGCCACCGTGCACAGGCAAAATTTTTTTAAAAAAGTAAATATACTGTTACGATGGAAAATGGTTGGCCAGGCGAGGTGGCTCATGCCTGTGATCCCAGCACTTTGGGAGGCCGAGGCGGGAGGATCACCTGAGATCAGGAGTTCAAGACCAGCCTGGCCAACATGGTGAAACCCCCTCTCTACCAAAAATACAAAAATTAGCCAGGCGTGGTGGCAGGTGCCTGTAATCCCTGCTACTCAGGAGGCTGAGGCAGGAGAATCACTTGAATCCAGGAGGCGGAAGTTGCAGTGAGCCAAAACGGCACCACCGCACTCCAGCCTGGACGAGAGCAAAACTCCATCTCAAAAAAAAAAAAAGAGAGAAAAAGAGAAAACGGTCAAAAGATTTAGGACAATAAAAGCAAATTGGATCTCATTAAGCAGAAAGATAAAAATTAGCTGTATTGGTTTCAGGAAGAAACACAGGCTCATTAGCCTGAGCTACAAAACTGGGAGGAAGGGTCCAGGTGCAGTGGCTCATGTCCACGATCCTAGCACTTTGGGAGGCCAAGGCAGGTGGATCATTTGAGGTCAGGAGTTTGAGACCTGCCAGGCCAACACGGTGAAACCCCATCTCTACTAAAAATACAAAATTAGCTGGGCATGGTGGTGAATGCCTGTAATTCCAGCCTCTGAGGCAGGAGAATCACCCGGAGGGGCAGAGGTTGCAGTAAGCCGAGATCGCTCCATTGAACTCCAGCCAGGGCAAAAAGAGCGAAATTCCATCTCAAAAAAAAAACAAAACAAAACTGGGAAGAGGAGGACCAAGCAGACCCTAAATAAAAATTTAGGCCTTTTTTATTAGGCCTAAATATTTAGGCCTGGTTAGGGAGGCCTAACCAGCACTGTGCTTACCATGAATATATTTCTTTCTTAAACAAGGTCATCTATTCAGGGATTCAGCTAGAAGGGTTTCTGCTAAACGTAATAAACCCAGGCATCTCTAAGGAAGACAACTCAGAACACAGAAAGCACTTTAACCATAGAGGGGATTAGGAAAGCCCTGACAAGCTGATCCCAGCTAAAGAAACAAGGACTTCCAACTTGTAGAATAATTACTACAAAGATTTACTCTCAAAACAAGAGGATGGATAAAGTTTATTCTAATTCTCAGTTGTCTATCTTATGGAGAAATGTTGCACTCTGTGCACTCTGGCTTCAGCAACAATACAAATAATATTGGGCATCCTCAGAGAAGAATAATCCACCCTCCAGATGGATGACCTGGTCCAGTCAACCTTATTTTAGCAGAAACAACATCACACAGGGTTTGTTCATCCATTTATTTTTATAAAGAGACGTTCCTACACGAACTAAAATTCATCAGAAAGCCAAGACTAACAGCTCTGACCAAATCCAAATTCTATCTGTCCATTCTATAATAGTTTTCACTCAGCGGGGCACGGTGGCTTACACCTGTAATCCCAGTACTTTGGGAGGCCGAGGGGTGCGGATCACGAGGTCAGGAGATCGAGACCATCCTGGCTAACATGATGAAACCCCATCTCTACTAAAAATACAAAAAAATAGCCGGGCGTGGTGGCACGTACCTGTAGTCCCAGCTACTTGGGAGGCTGAGGCAGGAGAATCGCCTGAACCTAGGAGGCAGAGGTTGCAGTGAGCTGAGATTGCGCCACTGCATTCCAGCCTGGGAGACAGAGCAAGAATCTATCTCAAAAAAAATTAGTTTTCACGCAGCCATGAGAGGATTTAAAGGGAACAATCTGATGAAAAGTCTCTCTCTACCTAAGAATTTGACCTTTCCACAGACTAGGCATGACACCAAGAGCAGACACCGAATGTAAAAAATATGCCTTTACAGTTTTTTGTCCAATTCTTCATGACAAAAATATCACTTAAAAAAATGTAAAGGCCAAATAAGTACTAGCAGAAAACATCTGCAACATATCCAACAGAAAAGGGCATAATTTCATCATATATTTCTTAAAGCTCAGTCAGATGAACCAATAGGAAAGTAGTCTGTAAGGTGCAATAACTCAAGAAAAAAATATAAATAATCAACTTTAAAGTGAAGCAAGGTTGGGTGCAGTGGCTCACACCAGTAATGCCTGTACTTCTCAAAGTCCTCAAAATTCTCCAACAGCCTCGAATTCCTGGGCTGACGGGATCCTCCCACCTCAGCCTCCCAAACAGCTAGGACCACAGACATGCATGCACCACCGTGCCCAGCTAATTTTTTTTTTTAAACAGAGACAGGGTCTTGCTATGTTGCCAGGCTGGTTTCAAACTACTGGCCTCAAGGGACCCTGCCACTTTGGCCTCCCCAAGAGCTGGGATTAGAGGCATGAGCCACTGTGCCCAGCCCCTCACAATTCATACATTTTTTCCCCAGTAAGCCTGAGTTTACAATTACAATTTTTTAATCATGTTCTCGGTGAAGTAGAATTATTGTTTTCTTATTATACTTACCAACATTTAAAAATTGGCCAGGCGTGGTGGCTCACACCTGTAATCCCAGCACTTTGGGAGGCTGAGGCAGGTGGATCACAAGGTCAAGAGTTCAAGACCAGCCTGGCCAAGATGGTGAAACCCTGTCTCTACTAGAACTACAAAAATCAGCCAGGCACAATGGCAGGCGCCTATAATCCCAGCTACTCGGGAGGCTGAAGCAGAAGAATCGCCTAGACCCGGGCGGCAGAGGTTGCAGCGAGCTGAGATCCCATTACTACACTCCAGCCTGGACAACAGACTGAGACTCCGTCTCAAAAAAAAAAAGAAAAGAAAAGAAAATAGGACAACTTTGGTTTTCTGTCTTTTCCATTTCAGGGTTATGAGCATATGGGCAAGAGAAAGTCATTGATCAGCCAGCATGACAAACATCTACACCATTTAAAAAAAAAAAAATACACCCGGCATATTTCTTACTTGACACTGCAAGGCAACACAGACTTGGTCCCGCATTCCCTGGAAGTTACAGAGGCCATGAGCCAGAGGCTAGAAAAAGCCTCACCATTTGACAGCAGCCCAGTGAGCAAAGGAATGCTCTGCCTGTTGCAGAACAACTACTCAAGTAGAGTCCTTAGCAAGACTTGGTGTCTGAGGATCATCTGACTATACTCTATAAGAAGGCAGTAATTTCTTTTTTGAGATGAAGGAGTTTCGCTCTTGTTGCCCAGGTTGGAGTGCAATGGCATGATATCAGCCCACTGCAACCTCCACCTCCCGGGTTCAAGCAATTCTCCTGCCTCAGCCTCCTGAGTAGTTGGGATTACAGGCATGCACCACTACACCCGGCTAATTTTGTATTTTTAGTAGAGATGGGGTTTCTCCATGTTGGCCAAGCTGGTCTCGAACTCCTGACCTCAGGTGATCCTCCCACCTTGGCCTCCCAAAGTGCTGCGATTACAGGTATGAGCCACCACGCCCGGCCAAAGGCAGTAATTCCTTGGCCAGTACACATACTATTTCCTGTCCCTCTCTTTTTTGTTTTTTCTTGAAACACAGTCTCACTCTGTTCCCCAGGCTGGAGTGCACTGGCACGATCTTGGGTCACTATAACCTCTGCCTGCCGGATTCAAGTTGATTCTCCCACCTCAGCCTGCCAAATAGGTGGGATTACAGGCTTGCACCACCATACATGGCTAATTTTTATATTTTTAGTAGAGACAGGGTTCCGCCATGTTGGCCAGGCTGGCTGGAACTCCTGACCTCAGGCAATCTGCCCGCCTTGGCCTCCCAAAGTTCTGGGATTACAGGGGTGAGCCACTGTGCCCAGCCTTCTGGGTGTCCCTCTCTTCCTCAGTGTTCTCGTCTTGATCTTACCTGAAGAACAGCGTTGGCATAGTCATTGGCCTTTATGTTATTCAGTCCCACGATACCCGGCAGGTAAGTGGTACCATCATATGCCCGGGACAATTTGGCTTGCTTGTCCAAGTTTGCAATTTGCTGCTTTGTGAAAGTGGGCTTCAACACATACTGCAAAGCAAAAGAAAATGCTAAGTTGTTTAAGAGCTGAGTTCACAAGAAATGTCTACAAACAACAGCAATTTCTACAAAAACAAAGAACACTTTGGCCATGAACATCCCACCACACACAGAAAAAGTCCCAATCAGTAGGTATAAAGATTGAAGTAACACAGAGCAGATCCTCTCCCATGGCTGATCTACAAGGGAATCTCTTGTGTCTAACCCAAAAGCACTGAATCCCAGGTCTTTTCATAGATCTCAGGTCTGGTCAACTCATGAAAACTGGCTGCCAGAAACTATTAAGTTCCTAAAGGCAGTCTAAGTCTCAGATGGAACCTCCTGGGAGCAGCACATGTACCTAGCTTTGGAGCAGGAGAGTTTCCTCCACTCTGGGTGAGACTGAGGATCTCCACGAGTCCCCGGTACTGGAAGAGCAGGATCAGACTCTTCTCAGGGAGAGTTACCAGAGTCATTATGTCACAGACTGGACAGAGGTCATCGCAAATTCACTTTGAAACACTGAATTGAGGCCAGTTTCTCCCTCTATAAATACTGTCCATATTTTTTTTTTTAGACGGAGTTTCACTCTTGTTGCCAAGGCTAGAGCGCCATGGCACGATCTCAGTTCACTGCAACCTCCCGCTCCCAGATTCAAGCAGTTCTCCCGCCTCAGCCTCCCCAGTAGCTGGGATTACAGGCATGTGTCACCATGCCAGGGTAATTTTGTATTTTTAGTAGAAATGGGGTCTCATCATGTTGGTCAGGCTGGTCTCAAACTCCAGACCTCAAATGACCCACTGCCTCCGCCTCCCAAAGTGCTCGGATTACAGGTGTGAGCCTCTGCACCCAGCCTGTCCATAACTATTTTAATCTCAATTATTAATAATAGGCTTATAAAATTTTTACAAGTAGAAAAAGCAGTATTTCAAAGATTAAATACCACCATTTCCTTAAAAATAAACAGAACATGACCAACCTGGGCAACACAGTGAGACTCCATCTCTACAAAAAATTTAAAAAATGTATCTGGCCATGATGGTAATGCCTACAGTCCTAGCTACTTGGGAGGCTGAGGTGGGAGGCTGAGGTAGGAGGATCACTTGAACCCATGAGGTCAAGGCTGCAGTGAGCTGTGATGGCGCCACCACACTCCAGCCTGGGCAACAGAGCGAGACTCCATCTAAAAAACAAAAACAAAACAGAGCACTTGGCACCATGAATATGCCCCACGTGCTGAAAAGGAAAATAATAATCAAAAACCCAACACTAATCAAAGCCCAAGAGGACTTTCCATGCTCAACACAGTGAGTGTCTCTTGGTACAGGTCACAAACTAGAGCCCAGAGATGAGACATCTGTGGCTGGATGCTCTGGTCCCATCATATGTTAAAAGCAGCCAGGAGCTGGTGTGCAGCTTGATAAATACTGTCCTACACCAGGACCAATTTATATCCCTGCTTCAAAGCGTGGAAGAATAATTTCACAAAAACACTTTAAACCCCATCAGAATACACCCATATTTCTTCAGTCCTAGCCCTCAATGTTACAAGTAGAAATGACAGTTAAGTTATAGACTACAGGCTGAAATTATGAATTCTGACCTTACTCAGTTTCCCCAGTTCTTCCCAAAAGGGAAAGCAGCCTCTCGATGCCCAAAAGGACTGAGATTCTTCCCTGTCCTCAGATGGGGCAGTCCCCTGGGAGCCCTGGGATGGCTCATTAAAGAATGGACCCCAAACCAACCCTCTTGGACACACACCGTGATATCCTCCAACGAGGAATCGATGATCTCATAGTTGTCTGGAAGGCAGTAAAACTTGAGGGTATGGAGGTTGAGGAAAACATGGTGGCTAAATTGGACACTGTGAATGTAGGCGTGAGACTTCAAACCTCGGCCTGTAGGGAAGGGTGAAAGGCTGTAATAGAAGGGCAGATACTAGAAGGCGCAGATCAGGTTTGCTTTTCCTTTCATTATTTTCTACCGGAACATGTTAACATCCGCGAAAAACAAATATTATGTCATTCATAAAATGAATCCTCCACATGAAGTTCTCTCATAAAAAAATTAGCAAGAAAGACTAGCACATTAGTTACTTCTTTCTCTAGATGGCATGAGACATTGATTGGGGAAACAAATTTCACTATTTTTTGCATATATTTGTAAAATACATATCATATATAAAATATATATAATCTCTCTATATATAACTATATATTCACATACATAGTTTCCTACATATATGAAACTAGAAATATCTATGCATATGTATGTGCATAAATACACATATACATAAATATATACATATCCTATGACAGTCCATCATCACTCAGTCCTGAATTTCCAAATGCCCATATTCAGGACGATGCTGTATCTATGTAACTTTTTTCATATTGCTACTCCTTTCTAGACTCTCTCTCCCCTAACCTTTCAAACTCCTATGTCCTGCCAATTCAAGTCCCACCTCCACTCCTCCACGAACTCAACATCAACACTCCAGCTAACATTGATTTTTGCACATTTTAACTCCTACTGCACTTATTTTTACTCAGTGCCACGGTCCAGCAGTAATCTTTATGGTCTAACAGAACTCGCTGGTTGTTTCACATGTCAACCTTGACTCCTTAGAAGCTCCTAATTAGAGAAAAGAATATAGTTTTTATCTCCTTTTTTGAGACAGGGTCTTGCTATGTTAGCCAGGTGGGTCTTGAACTCTTGGCTTTAAACAATTCTCCTCAGCCTTCCAAAATGCTAGGATTACACGTGTAAGCCACTGTGCCCAGTTGTTTTTACCTCATTTGAATCCTCCACTATACTATGTACATGGCATCTGCTTGGTGTGAATGAGTTGAAATGATAAATTTTCAGGAAAAAAAAGCACAAAAAAAGTCCTTTGAGCTAAAAGATACTTCAAAAAAAAAAAAAAATTGTAGCCTAGGTAACATAATAAGGCCTTGTCTCCACAAAAAAAATAAAATAAAATATTTAGCCAGATAGCGGGGTGCAATGGCTCACATCTATAATCCCAGCACTTTGGGAGGTACAGGTAGGCACACTGCTTGAGCTCAGGAGTTTCAAGACTAGCCTGGGCAACAGAGTACAATCCCATCTTTTAAAAAAAATGCGGCTGCGCGCTGTGGCTCACACCTGTAATCCCAGCACTTTGGGAGGCCAAAAAGTGTGGATCACTTAAGGTCAGGAGTCCAAGACCAGCCTGGCCAATATGGTGAAACCCTGTCTCTACCAAAAAATACTAAAATTAGCCAGGTGTGCATGCCTGTAATCCCAGCTACTCAGGAGGCTAAGGCAGAAGAATCGCTTGAACTTGGGAGTCAGAGGCTGCAGTGAGCCAAGATCACGTCACTGCACTGCAGCCTGGGTGACAGAGTGAGACTCCATCTCTTAAAAAAAAAAAATTAGGCTGGGGGCAGTGGCTCATGCCTGTAATCCCAGCACTTTGGGAGGCCAAGACGGGTGGATTACATGAGGCCAGGAGTTCAAGACCAGCCTGGCCAACATGGTGAAACCCTGTCTCTACTAAAAGTACAAAAATTAGCCAGGCGTGGTGGCGGGCGCCTGTAATCTCAGCCACTCCAGAGGCTGAGGCAGGAAAATTGCTTGAACCCAGGAGGCGGAGGTTGCAGTGAGCCAACCTGGGCAACAAAGTGGGACTCTGTCTCAAAATGATTTTTAAAAATTAAAACTTAAAAAAATACATATATTAAAGATTCGAGAACCCAGAGTCTTTGAGATTACAATCTTTCATATGACTAGCTCTTTCTCCCTTTCAGATATATCCAGGTTCTGATCAGTCAGAGAACCTCTTATTGGTTTTCTAAGAATATTTCAATTTCCTGGGAACAAATAGAAATTATTAGATATGATTCCTGAGAGCGAGACTCCGTCTCAAAAAAAAAAAAAAAAAAAGTCCCTCTGGAGCAGAACTGCAGCTAGCTTGAAAAACTTAGGTTTATAATTTCTAACATTCATTTACCTTGAAAGTACTTGCCACACACCAGACAGGCGTAAGCATTGATGTGTGAGAGGGAGATAGAACACAGTTTCTCAAAGTCAAAGTCCAGCACACTCCTAAGGAAACAAAACAGAAAAAAATAAATAGGATGGACACGTAGGAAGGCACTCAAATGAAGCAGTGTTGGCTCTATGACCCATGATACCACACAACATCCTTCAGAAAACAGTTCCCAACCATATATGCACCATGGGGGACACTGATGATTCCTCACCTCCACCCGCCATACTCCAAAGCACTGTTGAGGTGTCTCCACTAGACACACAATACCCAAGAGCCTCTCTCTCATTACTGTTTGTAACCAGTTCAGGACTTCCCATTGCAGTCACTTTCTCTAGAGGGAAAGCTACAAGTCAGACTAAGGTTAACAGTACCCCAACAGCATTCTGGAGGTGGAGAGGACATAAAAAGGGTGAAAAAATCCTTGCATAAAAGAAAAACATATCACTTAAGCCCAGGAGTTTGTGGCTACAGTGAGCTCTGATCCACCACTGCACTCCAGACTGGGATACAGAGTGGGATCCTCTCCTAAAAACAAATAATAATAATTCATTTTTTAAAAATGTATTTTTATCCATAGAAAGAAATGAAAAGCCTGAAGAATTTTAAAATACCTACAAATAGACCTATTTATTCAAGTGCAAAGTGAGTACTGGGCAGTAAGGAACAAAAACCTTACCTCCACTGAATCCACAAAGAGATTTATTCTCAAATAGTAACTATTAATTAACTGATAATGATCCCAAAGAGCTATGGTATCTAATTTATTAGAGGCCACTAGACAAAGTGGCTATTGACAATTAAACTTAAAATACAGCTATCCCTCAGTAGCCACAAGACACTGGTTCTAGGACACCTTCAGATACCAAAATTCAGAATGTTCAAGCCCCTTACAGTTGGCCCTTTGTATCTTCAGGTTCCATATTCTGATACTGAGGCTGACTGTAATTCAATTAAATAAAATTTAAAATTCAGTTCTTCAACTGTAGGAGCCACTGAAGCCACACGTAGCTCATACCTACCATAATGAACAGCCCTTATAACTTTTCTGGTTTTTTTTTTTTTTGAGATAGGGTCTCACTTTGTCATCCAGGCTGAAGTACAGTGGCACAATCTCAGCTCACTGCACCCTCAACCTCCTAGGTTCAAGCAATCCGCCTGCTTCAGCCCCCCAAGAAGCTGGGACTACAGGAGTGCACCACCACACCTGGCTAATTTTTTGTGTTTTTTGTAGAGATGAAGTTTTGCCACATTGCCCAGTATGCTCAAACTCCTGAACTCAAGCAATCTGCCTGCCTCAGCCTCCCAAAGTGCTGGGATTACAGGCACGAGCCAGAGAACCCAGTCATAACTTTTTTTTGTTAAGTTTTTTTAAAAGATGGGTCTTGTTGGCCGGGCACGGTGGCTCATGCCTGTAAACCCAGCACTTTGGGAGGCCAAGGTGGGTGGATCACCTGACATCAGGAGTTCAAGACCAGCCTGGCCAACATGAAGAAACCCCATTTCTTCTAAAAGAAAATACAAAAATTAGCTGGGTGTGGTGGCAGGCACCTGTAATCCCAGCTACTCAGGAAGCTGAGGCAGAAGAATCGCTTGAACCTGGAAGGCAAAGGTTGCAGTAAGCCAAGATCATGCCATTGCCCTCCAGCCTGGGGTACAAAAGTGAAACTCCGTCTCAAAAAAAAAAAAAAAAAAAAAGATGGGTCTCGTTATGTTGACCAGGCTGGTCTCAAATTTCTGGCCTCAAGTGATCCTCCTGCCTTGGCCTGCCAAAGGGCTGAGATTACAGGTGTGGGCCACCACACCCAGCTCTTACAAGAGTAATTATATTATTGTAGAACATTCCCCTACAATATAGGTTGAAAAACATTCTACAAGCCACCTGGGAATCAGAGAAAAGAATGCTATGATGAGGTAAACTACCTCAGCTTTCAAACAAATTTCTGTGTTTTTTTCTGCTGAATCCCAGGCACCCAAAAGAGTATCCAGTACATACTAGATACTCCATAAATATTTCAATGTGCTACTGTTATTTTAGGATACTATGCATCCTGTTATCCCAACATACAAATGCAAAGTAAGCTAAAAGCTCTTTAACAACATGTGTTCTAGCACTTACAATCAAAGAATAAAGAGTAACATAGCAAGAAGCACAACTCTCTAGACAGGTTTAAAGGAAGTAAAATTTGGGGGGAATGGGGAGGGAGAGCATTAGGAGATATACCTAATGTAAATGACCAGTTAATGGGTGCAGCACACCAACATGACATATGTATATATATGTAACAAACCTGCACACGGTGCACATGTACCCTAGAACTTAAAAGTATAATAAAAAAGCTTAAAAAAAAAAAAAAAGAAGTAAAATTTGGGAAAGTGTTATTCAATGTACAGTCAAAAAACTTTCTGCATAGATTCCATTGTTCTTGTGCTATCCTCAGCATCCCTGTCCTACTGACCTATTAATGGTGTCCAGGTATGGGCAGTGGCGGCTCCTCCGGTCCTCAGAATCCACTCGGCCATTCTTTGCTGAAAGAAAAATCATCACAGGCTTTGAAAATGGGAAACCTATACTCAGGGCCAACTAGCAGTACAAAAAGAAACAGAAATGGGAAAAACTAATCAAGATGAGTTCCTGTTGTTTGGGTGGCAACATCGAAAAACAAGTCCACTAGCTGGGCGTCGTAGCTCACACCTATAATCCCAGCCCTCTGGGAAGCTGAGATGGGCGGATCACTTGAGGTCAGGAGTTTGAGACCAGCCTGGCCAACATGGTGAAACCCCATCTCTACTAAAAATACAAAAATTA
>NW_012112919.1:6965569-6968354 GCF_000951035.1 Colobus angolensis palliatus | reverse complement strand
CTGGCCAACATGGTGAAACCCCATCTCTACTAAAAATACAAAAATTAGCCAGGCATGGTGGTGGGCGCCTGTAATCCCAGCTACCTGGGGGGTTGAGGCAGGAGAATCACTTGAACCTGGGAGAAGAAGGTTGCAGGGGGCCAAGATCGCGCCACTGCACTCCAGTCTGGGCGACGAGCAAAAACTGTCTCAAAAAAAAAAAGAAACGAAAAAAGTCCACTAATAGAACAAGTCACAGAGTAGGAGAATACATTTGGTATACATAAAATCAACACAAGATCTGTTTGCATTTTACATAAAGAAATCCCGCCCCTCTTTCCCTTTCTCCGCCATTGTGGTGTGTTCTTGCCTCCACTTCTCGCCATGTCTTCTCACAAGACTTTCAGGATTAAGCGATTCCTGGCCAAGAAACAAAAGCAAAATCATCCCATTCCCCAGTGGATTCGGATGAAAACTGGAAATAAAATAAGGTACAACTCCAAAAGGAGACATTGGAGAAGAACCAAGCTGGGTCTATAAGGAATTGCACGAGATGGCACATATATTTGTGCTGTCTGAAGGTCACGATCACATTACCATATCAAACTGAAAATGTCACCACTCTCTGGAGAGTTCGACGTATTTTCCTCTCTGAATCGATTATGAATGCGTTGGTTGGCTGGGTTCAGTAATAAATATGTGAGGCCTTTCATTTCAAAAAAAAAAAAAAAGAATTCCCATAAAGCATGAAAAATATTAAATGTCACAAGCACTACAATAAACTAATTGTAATACAAATGTACTACTATATAGTTGTGTATTTGTTTTGTTTTGTTTTGTTTTTTGAGACAGAGTCTCACTCTGTCACCCAGGCTAGAGTGCAATGGCGCGATCTCAGCTCACGGCAACCTCCACCTCCCAGATTCAAGCAATTCTCCTGCCTCAACCTCCCGAGTAGCTGGGACTACAGGCGCACGCCACCACACCCAGCTAATTTTCATGCTTTTAGAAGAGATGGGGTTTCAACATGTTGGCCAGGCTGGTCTCGAACTCCTGACCTCGTGATCCACCTGCCTCGGCCTCCCAAAGTGCTGGGATTACAGCTGTGAGCCACTGCACCCAGTCACAAATGTACTACATAGTTTAGAGTGGCTGGGTGGGTGGCTCATGCCTGTAATCCCAACATCCTGGGAGGCAGATGCAGGCAGCTCACCTGAGGTCAGGAGTTTGAGGCCAGCCTGACCAATATAATGAAACTCCGTTTCTACTAAAAATACAAAAATTAGCCAGGTGTGGTGGCATGCGCCTGTAATCCCAGCTGCTTGGGAGGCTGAGACAGGAGAATCGCTTGAACCCGGAAGGCAGAGGTTGCAGTGAGCTGAAATCATGCCATTGCACTCCAGCCTGGACAAGAGTGAAACTGTCTCAAAAAAAAAAGAATGTACATGTGTATCTATAAATCTACCACTTGTCAAAAACTTAAGGGGGTCTCAGATCTTACCCTACTTGCAAGCTAACAAGTTAGCCTGTCACAAGTAAAACTAACAAGTTTTACGAATGCTGATGGAAAGCATGTGACTACCTGGCCTGAAATGAAGGGCAATTTATTACAGCAATGACAGTAGCCAGAATACAGCATTGGTATCAGTTTCCCAAGTGAATTTCCACAAGGCAAAGTGAGGAGAACCCATGCACACAGTGAGTTGCCTTACAGGAGAGTAACCCTGAGCTTAGAGAATCTGAACCATTAACCATTTTTTTAAACTAGGTCTCACTCTGTTGCCTATCCTAGTCTTGAACTCCACCTTATCCTATAGAGTAGCTGCGATTACAAGTGTGAGCCACCACACCCTGCTCCAAATCTTTTATAATGGATTGTGCCCTTGTCTCCTCCTTGTTTTGTAGAGAGACACCATTTCTATCTTCCAAGGCTGCCCACTACACGAACATCCTTAACGAGAGCCTAGGAGCAAAGGCAGTCAGGCAATGATCGCAGTATGTGCACAAACTCAAGAGACTAATGGAGAATTGTCTCCAGACTTTATTCAGCTTAAAAAGTGCTACATAATTCATACTTTAGTGCAGGTGCCTATTGCTCAGGCATTCTGAATATCTTGATTACAGAAATTACAAGACCTTAGAGGTTTTGTAAAAACTGAAGGAAAGCCGTGCACAGTGGCTCACGCCTGTAATCCCAGCACTTTGAGAGGCCCAGGCGAGTGGAAAACTTGAGCCCAGGAGTTCGAGACCAGCCTAGGCAACACAGCAAGACTTGCCTCTATTTTAAAACGACAAAAAAAAAATTCTTTTTTAAAATGGAAGGAAGTAACACTTGTAAAATCAGCACTGAGCCCCCACATCAGGCATTCGATGACAGGAAGCTGCTGTTGTTATGACTGTTGTAGTTAGAAATACCATACGGTTGGCCGGGCACGGTGGCTCACGCCTGTAATCCCAGTACTTTGGGAGGCCGAGGCGGGAGGATCACGAGGTCAGGAGATCAAGACCATCCTGGCTAACATGGTGAAAGCCCTTCTCTACTAAAAATACAAAAAATTCGTTAGCCGGGCGTGGTGGCGGGCACCTGTAGTCCCAGCTACTTGGGAGGCTAAGGCAGGAGAATGGCATGAACCTGGGAGGCAGAGCTGGCAGTGAGCCGAGATCATGCCACTGCACTCCAGCCTTGGTGACAGAGCGAGACTCTGTCTCAAAAAAAAAAAAAAAAAAAAAAAAGATGGGTCTCGTTATGTTGACCAGGCTGGTCTCAAATTTCTGGCCTCAAGTGATCCTCCTGCCTTGGCCTGCC
>NW_012112919.1:6942824-6965409 GCF_000951035.1 Colobus angolensis palliatus | reverse complement strand
GCTGCCCCGGGAGCTTGCCGCCTCAGGCTCCCGCTCCCGATCTCGCTCCCGCTTGACGCGACCGGAGCTGCCCCGCGACTCGGACTCGCGCTTCCCGCGGGTGGAACCGCGAGGCTCCCTCTTAGACCTGCCGGACATCGCCACTATCTGCAGAGTCTTCCAGCGGAGGCGCCAGGCACGCTCGAGCGCGCGGCACGCGGCCAATCAGGAGAGGGGCTGGTAGCGAGCCGCGAACGCTCTACGAGTCGCCACTGGGGACAAATCACGCTGCAGGAAATTTGTGGGCGGTGCTGTTCCTGCAGCGGCTTCCCAGCCCCTGAGAACCTTCTGTGGGCCTACTGTCGTTTACAGTTTACTGAGACAGGAACCTTTACTGGCGACAGTTTTCTGGATAAAAGTTGTCAGGCCGGGCGCGATAACTCACGCTTGTAATCCCAACACTTTGGGAGGCCGAAGCGAGTGGATCACCTGAGGTCGGGAGTTCAAGACCAGCATGACCAACATGGAGAAACCCCACCTCTACTAAAAATACAAAATTAGCCGGACGTTGTGGTGCATGCCTGTAATCCCAGCTACTTGGGAGGCTGAGGCAGGAGAATCGCTTGAACCCGGGAGGCGGAGGCGGAGGTTGCAGCCAAGATTGCGCCATTGCACTCCAGCCTAGGCAACAAGAGCGAAACTCCGTCTCAAAATGAAATAATAAAAGAAAAAGAAGCTGTCATTCGGCCCCAGATTTGTGCCTCGAAACCACCATCGCGAGGTCGTTTCCCAAAGTGTCCGCGGCTTGGAGGCTGACAATCCTGCGCAGGAAAACTAGGCGACATTCCCAAATCATCCCCTTGACGGCCCTAATTCTACTGTTAGAAGGTTCTTGGTACCATGTAAACCCAAATGCCCAGTAGAAGCGGATTTACCATGAAGCTAATAAAGCTATAACCTCAGGACCTGCCTTGAACTTGTTTGCTTGTTTGAACTGTTCCATTGAGGTATAATTGACATACAAAAAATACATGTTTAAAGTGTGGAATTTAGGCCAGGCGCTGTGGCTCACGCCTGTAATTCCAGCACTTTGGGAGGCCGAGACGGGCGGATCACCTGAGGTCAGGATTCGAGACCAGCCTGGCCAACATGGCAAAACCCCGTCTCTACTAAAAATACAGAAATTAGCCGCAGTAGCACGAGCCTGTTATCCCAGCTACTCAGGAGGCTGAGGCAGGAGAATCGCTTGAACCCGGGAGGCGGAGGTTGCAGTGAGCCGAGATCGCGCCATTGCACTCCAGCCTGGGCAACAAGAGTGAAACTCCGTCTTACAATACAACACAACACAACACAACACAACACAGCAATTTACTGAATTCTGACTTGAGGTATGTGTCAGAGGCGTTCGAACCAGACCAACTCCATTGAAGGTTAGAAAAATGAGGCTGGGACTTGACAGGCTGCATTCCTAGGAAGTTAGATATTCCTAGCCTCTAGATGTCTCCGGTTAAGGGAACAGAGAGATAATGTTTACTAAACAGATCCAGACTTGGGAGTGTCCTAATATCCCAATAACTGCAGAATACAGGCATTCCTAATTTTGCTTTAAAGATAATATTGCTTCTTGCAAAATATAGTAATTAATAAAATTAATCCTTTATCACCAACCCTTGTAGCAGAGCACATCTCCCCATAATCTTTTTATCCTATATATAAACAAGTATTGTAGCCAGGATGGACGCGTTCCTCCTCTTTCAGGAACGCCCTGCTCTGTCTATGGAGTAGCTGTACTTTCATTACTTTATTTTGTATTTTTTTTGAGACAGTCTCACTCTGTCACCCAAGTTGGAGTGCAGTGGCGAGATCTCGGCTCACTGCAATCTCCACCTCCTGGGTTCAAGTGATTCTCCTGCCTCAGACTCCTGAGTAGCTGGGATTACAGGCACCTGCCACCACACCCGGCTAATTTTTGTATTTTTAGTAGGCACAGAGTTTCACCACGTTGGCCAGGCTGGTCTCGGACTGCTGACCTCAAGTGATCCGCCCGCCTCCGCCTTCCAAAATGCAGGGATTACAAGCATAAGCCGCGGCACCTGGCTACGTTACTGTCTTAATAAACTTGCTTTTACTTTGCACTGCGGACTCACCCTGAATTCTTTCTTGCACGAGATCCAAGAACCCTCCATTAGGGTCTGAATCTGGATCCTTTCTTGTAATATATACACCCATGAAGCTATCACCACAATCAAGAGAAGGGATCTCGGCCCAGCATGGTGGCTCACACCTATAATGCCAGCACTTTGGGAGGCCTGAGGCAAGAGGATCACTTGAGGTCAGGAGTTCAAGACTAGCCTTGGCAACATAGACCACATCTCCACAAAAAAAATTTAAAAATTAGCTGGGCATGGTGGCGTGCTATTCAGGAGGCTGAGGCAGGAGGATTATTTGGGCCTGAGAGGTGGAGGCTGCAGTGAGTAGTGATTGCGCCACTACAATCCAATCTATGCGACAGAGATCCTGCCTCAAAAAAAAAAAAAAAAAATTTTTAAAGAATCTACCCAGCCCCAAAGATAACCTCCTCCTCCCAGAGAACCCCCACAAAAATCAACTGATCTCTCAGTCACTATAGATTAGTTTGCACTTCCTAGAGTCTCTCTTTTTTTTTTTTTTTGAGACGGAGTCTCGCTGTGTCGCCCAGGCTGGAGTGCAGTGCCGCGATCTCTGCTCACTGCAAGCTCTGCCTCCCGGGTTCACGCCATTCTCCCGCCTCAGCCTCCGAGTAGCTGGGACTACAGGCGCCCGCCACCACGCCCGGCTAGTTTTTTGTATTTTTTTAGTAGAGACGGGGTTTCACCATGTTAGCCAGGATGGTCTTGATCTCCTGACCTCGTGATCCACCCGCCTCGGCCTCCCAAAGTGCTGGGATTACAGGCTTGAGCCACGGCGCCCGGCCCCCTAGAGTCTTATATAAATGGAATCATACAGAGTCCCTGCCCTCTTTCACTGGGCATATTTACTTTATGATCCATCTAGGTTGGTGAGCTACAGAGCTTCCCTTGGATTGCTCAGTAATACTCCCATCGTGTGGCTGGACCACCATTGGTCCCTGTTTTTTGTTTTGTTTTTTTTTTTTTGGTGTGTGTGTGTGTGTGTGTGTGTGTGTGTTTGAGATGGAGGTTGGACTGCAGTGGCTCGATCTCAGCTCACTGCAACCCCTGCCTCCCAGGTTCAAGCGATTCTCCTGCCTCAGGCTCCCAAGTAGCTGGGATTACAGGCGCCGGCCATCAAGACCAGCGAATTTTTTATATTTTTAGTAGAGACAGAGTTTCGCCATGTTGGCCAGGCTAGTCTCAAACTCCTGACCTCGTGATCTGACCGCCTGGGCCTCCGAAAGTGCTGGGATTACAGGCGTGAGCCACCGCACCCGGCTCTTTCTTTCTTTCTTTTTAAATGTATTTTTTTCTCATAGGATGTCTCACTGTGTTGCCCAGGCTGGTCTCAAATTTCTGGCTCCAGCCATACTCCCACTTCGGCATCCCAAAGTTTTGGAATTACAGGCATGAGCCACCACACCCAGCCGTTTGTCCCTGTCCTAATCATGAATTCCTGATTTTGACTTTTGTAAAAGGACTTGAGAATTTTACACGCTGTGACGTGAACACAGTGGTCAGAAAAAAATAGAAAAAAAAGGACTGAGCGCGGTGGCTCATGCCTACAAATCCAACACTTTGGGAGGCCGAGGCAGGCGGATCACCTGAGGTCAGGAGTTCGAGACCAGCCTGGCCAACATGGTGAAACCTCATCTCTACTAAAAATACAAAAATTAGCCAGGCCTGGAGGCACGGGCTACTCCGGAGGCTGAGGCAGGAGAATCACTTGAATCCGGGAGGCGGAGGTTGCAGTGGGCCGAGATTGCGCCAATGCACTCCAGCCTGAGCAACAGAGTGAAGACTCCTTCTCAAAAAAAAAAAAAAAAAAGAGGAAAACTAAGTAAACAAGAAAATAATACACCCGTAGGTCCCTCAAAAACCCTGGGTCATCCCGCGGGGACAGTTAAGCCGTCGGCGCCGAGGATATGAGGCAAGCCAGGCCAGGAGAGCCTTCGTGGAGCCTGCGGCCTGGGCGCCGCTGTGTGCCCTCCCTGAGCATTTCAAGGCCTCACAATCTATTTGCGGTAGGTGCTCTAGGTGTTCCCATTTACTAATGAGGAAACTGAGGCGTGGCAAGGTTACACGGTAAGCCAAAGTCACGCAGATGGTGATGGATTGCACAGTATCCTATTACCAGAAAGAAAGACGGGAAGGCACCGCCGTAAGCATCGAGTTGTGTTAATAGATGATTTGCATTTTGCTGAATGTTCTGGTATCAGCTGTAAGCCGAAGTCCTTGTTTCCTATTGATGTGTTACGAAAAAACAAAAACGAAGCAAAACCAAAAGCCCTCTAGAGGTTCGGGCGGTATAACTCAAGCATACCCTACTCCACCCGACCCGACCAGACCCGAAAACTCCGCGCGCCGCATCGCTTGGCCAGGCAGGGCCTCCCAGACCGGAAGTCAGGATGCGGGGGCCGGAAGCTGAGCGAGGGGCAGTACGGACATCTGTGGGCGGGTGGCTGTTGTTGGGGCCGTCGAGGCGGCGGCGACTCTGCGCCCCCCGGCTCCATGGAGGTGGGGCGGCGTCCCCGGCCGGGACACTGCTGCAAGCCTGGCGGGCGGCTGGACCTGAACCATGGCTTCGTGCACCATATCCGACGGAACCAGATCGCTCGGTACCGCCCCGCCCTGCGCTGTCGCCGCCACTCCTGGCCTGTCCTGGCCTGGCCTGTCCTGGCCTGGCCCGACAGTCCCTGACTCCCGCTCGGCTCCCCGCAGGGACGACTATGACAAGAAGGTGAAGCAGGCGGCCAAGGAGAAGGTGAGGAGGCGGCACACGCCCGCGCCGACGCGGCCCCGCAAGCCAGACCTGCAGGTGTACCTGCCGCGACACCGAGGTGAGGCCGCCCGCCCCGCCTGTCTCCAGCCCGCGCGCTCTTCCTGCAACGCACTCCCCTTCTCTGTAGGGAGAAACCACTTCTTACTCCTAAGGTTCAGCTCACCTCGTCTCTTCCCGGAACCTCCACCTCAACGCTCCCAAATCTCCGCTGAATGGTTCTCCCCAAAAACTGGGACGACTCACAAGCCCCCAGTTAAGCATCGCTGTCGCAGAGAGTATCCGGGAGCCAGCAAGACGTTAATCTGCCGGTTTGCCCCACCGTGCTGTATTTTAGTAAGGTGCTCCGCTACCTAGCAAAGAAAAAGTCTGGCACAGCGATGAGCGACCAGCACATAATTGTGGAATGAACCCAGTAAATGGCCTTTCCCCAGCTTCCCTGCTACCTAGAGATCACACTGGTTAACATATGACACTCAATTTTTATTAAGCATTATTACTTCTTTTTTTAAGTTTTTATTTTGAGACTAGGTCTCTGTCGCCCAGGCTGGAGTGCAATGGTGCGATCTCACTGCAGCCTTAGCCTCCCGAGTACCTGGGACCCCAGGCGTGTGCCACCACACCCAGTTAATTTTGGTATTTTTTGTAGAGAAGGGGTTTCCACCACGTTGCCCAGGCTGATCTCGAACTCCTGAGCTCAGATGACCTGCCTGCATCGGCCTCCCAAAGTGGTGGGATTATAGGTGTGTGCCACCACACCCTACCTTTGTTAAGCATTACTTAAAGTGCTTTTAGATCTTACGTATATTAATTCATTGAGTCTTTATACAACCTCATAAAAACGCTTATATCTGTTTCACAGTCAGGAAACAGGTACAGAGAGGTTAAACAACTTGCCCAAGATCTGAGCTAGTAAATGGCAAAGCCTAGATTTGAACCCAGGCAGAGCTCTATCCACCCTTCTGCTTTCCAGTACTTTTTGCTAGACAAATGTGCATTGTGTACCTACTGTGTGACAGGACTGTGCTGGCCTCAGGGCAGGGATGCAAAGGTAAATAAGTTCTTGACTGGCAGCACACCAAACACTTACACTGGGCCGGGCATGGTGGTTCATGCCTGTAATCCTAGCAGTTTGGGAGGCCCCGGTGGGCGGATCCCTTGAGGCCAGGAGTTTGAAATTAGCCTGGACAACATGGTGAAACCCCATCTCTACTAAAAATACAAAAATTGGCCAGGCATGGTGGCAGGCGGCTGTAATCCCAGCTACTACTCGGGAGGCTGAGGAAGGAGAATCGCTTGAACCTGGGAGGCCTCGGAGGTTGCAGTGAGCCGAGATTTAGCCACTGTACTCCAGCCTGGGCGACAGGGCAAGACTCATCTCAAAAAATAAACCCACTTACACTAGACCCATAAGAAGATTGGGGCAGCTGGGCGCAGTGGCGCACGCCTGTAATACCAGCACTTTGGGAGGCCAAGGTGGGCTGATCACTTGAGGTCAGGAGTTCGAGACCAGCCTGGCCAACATGGTGAAACCCCATCTCTACTAAAAATGCAAAAATTAGCTGGACGTGGTGGCACTTGCCTGTAACCCTAGCCACTCGGGAGGCTGAGTCAAGAGAAGCGCTTGAACCCCAGAGCAGAGATTGCAGTGGGCTGAGATCGCACCACTGCACTCTAGCCTGGGTGACAGAGTGAGACTTCATCTCAAAAAAAGAAGACTGGGGCTTTCTTAACCATATATTTTCCTGCAGCATCTCTATGGGCAAGGCCTTCAGCAGCATCCCCCTCTTCTTTCTTACTGTGGTTCATCCTTCCAGATATCTCTGCCCACCCACGCAACCCAGACTATGAGGAGTCCGGTGAAAGCAGCAGTAGTGGAGGCTCTGAGCTGGAGCCTTCTGGCCATCAGCTCTTCCGCTTAGAATACGAGGCAGACAGTGGAGAGGTCACATCAGTTATCGTGTATCAGGTATGCCTGGTGGAAACAGCTGCAGCCTGAAGGTCCTGGGCTATGGTAGTAATCACTGTCAGACCCTGAGCGCTGTTTTCCTCAGGACCCCCAGTGGGAAGTGTCTGCTCCATATGTGAACCTAGGCCTGGCGGGCAGTGCTTTTGAGCACAACTCACTCCCATCTCACAGTGATTCTCAGTAGGGGAACACGGAGGGCTCTTGGCCCCCAGTGGAGAATCACTATTACAGGGGACACCTGGGAAATGACAGGTGCTGGCAAAAAGCCTTGAGCTAAACGGAGTTCTGTGAGAGTGTTTAGGGACAGGGTAGGTCACCTTTCTGGAAGAAGCCAGGCCCTGAGCCTCCTGACTCTTCCTCCATGTAGGGCGATGACCCAGGAAAGGTGAGTGAGGAGGTGTCGGCACACACGCCTCTGGATCCACCCATGCGAGAAGCCCTCAAGTTGCGTATCCAGGAGGAGATTGCAAAGCGCCAGAGCCGACACTGACCATGTTGAAGGCGTTCTCTCCAGGCTGGATTCACTGCACTCGGAAGAATTCTGCCCAGGAAATTTAGTGTGGGGGTACCAGGACCAGTTTGTCTGATCTTGAGACCCCCAGAGATGTTGCATCCATAGGGTGTTGCCGGACTACACCTGGCCTGCCTTGCAGTCATTCTTTCTTTTTTTTTTTTTTTTTTTTTTTTGAGACGGAGTCTCGCTGTGTCGCCCAGGCTGGAGTACAGTGGCGCGATCTCGGCTCACTGCAAGCTCCGCCTCCCAGGTTCACGCCATTCTCCTGCCTCAGCCTCCTGAGTAGCTGGGACTACAGGCGCCCACCATCTCGCCCGGCTAGTTTTTTGTATTTTTTAGTAGAGACGGGGTTTCACCGTGTAGACCAGGATGGTCTCGATCTCCTGACCTCGTGATCCACCCGTCTCGGCCTCCCAAAGTGCAGGGATTACAGGCTTGAGCCACCGCGCCCGGCCGCCTTGCAGTCATTCTTTCTTATATGTTGACCCATTTACCCAGCCTGATATTCTGGAATTTTTTTTTTTTTTTTTTGAGAATTTTGTGTGGCTAATGTGTTGTTCTAGAAGCAGAGACTCCAGGGAGAACCAGAATTTATGAAGCCTTGTGCTAACATGGTGCTTTCTCACCGAGGTCATATGCCTGGCTGCTGCTGTTCCACTCAGCTCCATGAACCATGTTTGTTATTTTATGGTTCTTCTGTGCTTTTGCTCATTTCCACCCATGTATTCATAGACCTTTTTTCAGCCCTTTTTCTTTGTTCCTTTCCCTCATCTTTTTGCCTCAGGTAGAATCCATCAGTTCTCCTCCCCCTCCAACATGACTGTGTACCTCCAGCTGCTCAGGACTTTGGAGGTGGGGAGGTCTAGGGATCTATCCTTCTAAAAAACTCTGCAAGTAATTCTGATACCAATAAAGTGGGAGACCTCCATTTTTGAGGCCTATTTGCAAGCATGTCTCCCTCCCTTTCCGTGGCTTTTTTGTTTCTCGCATGTTCCACTGCTTTGCACTGTCTAGATAGCAAACCCAGGAAGATGTTGGTGCTAAACTGCAAAGATTTCTTACAGCAAAACCTGCCTTGGCCAGGGCTACAGAATTCCAACTTTCAGCTTCATTCCTAGCTGTGAACAGACTGTCCTCTGCTCAGACTAAAAGGGAATTATCAAAACAAGTGGGAACTCACTCTCAAGTTGTGACTTAACAGTTCTGAACATACCTACAAAGGGAAAGTCAATAGTAGCAATAATTGCCTGATTGACAACACGCCAGAGGGAATGAAATGAGACCTTCTTTCCTACCTCCCAGGAGTATATAACTCAGATCCTTACCATAAAGATCCCCAGGAATACCACTGCTCTCACCCAGTGAACATTTTTTCTAATGCAGGGTTAGGCTTACGTCTGAATTCCACAAGACATCCTCCCTCTCCAGTATGGAAGTTCCAAGGCACTTGTTTTCCAGCATATCAGCCTAACCTCAGTGCCTTGAAATGTGGCTTTAAGCCTTTGAGAACTGAGATTTCCTGAAACCACAGCCCCTTGCCCCAGGGGTTTCTCCACATCCGGGTGTTAAGACACCTGATGGCACTGTTGGTTTGTTCCCTATACCCCAGAAAATCTATCCTGCAAGGTAGCTACTTCAATCATGTCATTAAAATGTGGCAAGTCACAGCTCGCAATGCCAAAGGAATGCTGGGGCAGTAAGTCAGGTGGATAAGTGAGAAGGGCCTGGTAGTGAAAGCAGCCAGGGACCAGAATGCTCCAGACCTACAGAACTGGTCAAGGTTAAGTGCCTTAAACTTGCCAATCCTGGGCTCAGTTCTCCTTTTAAAGGAGAAAGGCTTTTTCCTCTACTTAGGCAAGTGGGCTAGAAGTGCCTTTTGACTTCTAATGTTAACTACCCTCCAAAGCCTCCTGGGTCAAGGAAGCTCTCCCAAACTCCACCCTGTTCTTCCTGGTCAGAGAACCAGGCAGTCATTCTAGTCTTCCAGTCCTTAAACTGATCTGATGACTTGGAACATAGGATTTCACTGGAAGTCTTTGGCTTTTTAGTCTGGAAATACTTTTGAGGTCTGTCTTCTCAGCTGGATCACCTGTTTCCTGGTTTTATTACACAATTCAGAAGGCTAGAAGAGGAGTTTGGGGACTTGGCACCTGAAAATTTAGACCCCATTCTTGTGAAGTAAAGGAAGAGGTAGGGAGGCCGAGGTGGGCGGATGATGAAATCAGGAGATCCAGACCATCCTGGCTAACACAGAGAAACCCCGTCTCTACTAAAAATACAAAAAATTAGCAGGCATGGTGACATGTGCCTATAGTCCATCCCAGCTACTCGGGAGGCTGAGGCAAGAGAATTGCCTGAACCCGGAAGGCGGAGGTTGCAGTGAGCTGACATCACACCACTGCACTTCAACCTGGGCGGCAAAGTGAGACTCCGTCTCAAAAAAAAAAAAAAAAAAAAAGGAAGAGGTAAAAGGCAAGGCAGCATTTAATAAATACCTATTGTATCCTTTTAAGTGTTTGTTGTGGTAATCCTCACAAAGACCCCTCTCAGGTAGGGGACTGATGGAAATTCCTTGCTATTAAACTTTTTTTCTTGAGGAATTTTGCTTATCAAGTGCATATACACTATTAATATTTTCCACCCGAGAGAGCACTGTAAGCTAATTTATGCAGTGTGACTGTATTAAGCACTAAGCTTCCTTCAGAGCTGGCCTATCGGAGATGCTACTGTCCTTTCTCCAGGTGTGTCTAAAATGCCTGCCCAAGGATGGCATTGCTTACTGCCACCCCTCAGCTGGAGTCCAAGGCAGTACTATCCAGCTTATTCACCAGACCTGCCTCCAGACATCTACTTCTTTCAAAAATTAGTGTTTCCCATGAAGGAACAAGTTCCAGAACATTTCCCACAGATGTCCCAAAGAACAGTGTCCAATGAGACTAAGTGGAACTTCCCAGCAGGCTGCTTTAGAATCTGCTCATTTGACTAGATACGATGTAATTGGCTGTCTTTAAAAAAAAAAAAAATACACAGTCTGATAGGCGTATCTCATGCCCATTCAATATGGAATGTTCTTCACTCACTGAATTTAAGCCTGTATTTTAGGTTTTGTGGTTCCTGGGCCACAATGGGTGATGTCACTGATAGAAGGAAGCTGGGTTTGCAAGGGTTTTGGGCTGTGCAAGAGTAAACACTAGAGCTTGAGTTGTATCCAGCTGGCAAGCACGGAAGTCTTTGAAGAATGTAATGTAAGACGGGAAAAGAATGTAAAGCTTTTGGTACCAAATGAGAGTTGGAGCCCAGCCAACAAATGCTTTTCCCTGTGTAAAAGTCTCTCTGGAAGGGACATTCCATCTCCATGATGCATTCTGAGGGACACTGTCAACTAGAGATTGGCCCCATCCAGGTGGGAGGAACCCCTTTGGGATGGGGAGTATCCAATCTGCTGTGCATTTGACAGGATCTCTGAATGGCTAGGTAATGGATCCCCAGCAGGCTCACAAATTTAAATGAAGCCTTTGTGTGCACAAAGAGGAATAAGTACAGATTACTTTCCTACCACTAGATTTTTGGGGAGAGTCACCATGGAATGTTGACAATTAAAATATTTTAAGCTCCCTTGCTGAATTCCTGTCCTGTCCATGAGGAATCAGATGGTCATACAGCCATAGGCATCCACCCGAAATTTCCCTAGGAGTTGGAGTAATGCTAGAATTGAAGACCTCCTGAGTAAAGGGCTTCTCTGCCTTCTCAGAGCCAGGAGAATTTGCACTGGTTGTGTTAAATGTATAAAAAGCTATATGTTCACCAGTTTACTCATTTCCAATGTGTAGATGAATAAAATGTAGTGCAAATTATTTGAAAATCCCAGAAGAAAGGTACTTTTCAAATGCAGTATTTTTTTTAACAAATAAACTTACTATTTTTACAGCACTGTTTTTGCCAAGAGTTGTGAAATCACTTGTGTACACGGGGAAGTGGAGGTTAAATACCTGCCCTAAAGTCATTCCACCACCGAGTCAGCACTGGAAATCTCATCTCTTGCTTTGCCACACTATTTTAAGAGCTGTGCCTGTTGGAACATAACAACTAGACAGATTCATGTAGCATTAGAGTTGGAAGGCCTTTTTAAAGACATCTGGTCCTACTTCGTACATGATACACAATTCCCCCTACCAACTACCTATGAAGAGCCCTTCTGTCATACGGAGCTCTATCCTGGGATAATTCTATTTTAGGAACTATTAGATTGTCATATTAAGACAAAAGCTGCCTCATGTCCCGGATCTGGAGTACTATGTCTTGCCCCCACATCATGTTAGAACTTGAATAGTCCTCTCAGGCCTTCATCTTGATTGGATAGGGACTCAAACCCAGCTCAAGAAGATACAGTGTTAAGAATTGCAAAGCTTCCAATTAGGGTTCACAGCCCCATTGGGCAGATAAGGTGCCTAGTCAATGGGAATGCAGTTGGGCAGGAAGATGGTTCCTGTCAATTAGCAAGGAAGCACACCTTGGTCCTGAGGCACAAAGCATAGCCAGCGGCAGGTGGGCTGGATTTTATCCCCCACTTGTTCATTCAGCCAAGTGTGCTTGTACAGTGATCACTACACAGCCATACTTCTTAGCCCTGTTTTAACTACTTGTCCTGATGTGATTAAGGAAAGGGCTCTCCTGCTGGGCGCGGTGGTTCACATCTGTAATCCCAGCACTTTGAGAGGCCAAGCGAGCAGATTACCTGAGGTCAGGAGTTCGAGACCAACCTGGCCAATATGGTGAAACCCCGTCTCTACTAAAAATACAAAACTATTAGCCAGGCATGGTGGCAGGCACCTGTAATCCCAGCTACTCTGTAGGCTGAGGCACAGGAATCACTTGAACCCAGGAGGCAAAGGTAGCAGTGAGTCGAGATTGCGCCATTGCATTCCAGCCTGGGCAACGAGTGAAACTCCGTCTCAAGAGAAAAAGGGCTCTCCAACAGGTCTTCTGCTTCCATTTCTACTTTCCACTGGGTCCAAGAAGGTTTTTCCTTCTTCAAGTCATTGTGCGGTTTATTCTGCTCTACCTTTCTAAAGCACAGGGTCCTGTTGTTGCACATAGCTTTTGCCTCATCAGTCTTGCCAAACTTCAGCTCCCCCCACCTGGCAGCCTGCGCCCGTGCACCATTCAGGTGATGATCTGCCCAAGTGTCATCTCACAAGGGCTCCAACAGATGCTAGGACTGCCTTCGAGACAGAATGCCAGGCACAATTCTGATATGTGAAAGTATTTCCACCCTTGCAATAATTTAAGAAACATCCAGGAATGCACTCATAGCCTGTAAGTTTTTGGTGAAGCTGGTCAGTAATTTTTCCCACACTATCCTGTTTCCTTTTCCCAGAATCCTCCGGGTCTCTCACCTTCCCCTCTTTGCTTACCAACACTGGCCATGTTAATCCTTACCTACTCTACACTGACACCTACATGTGTGGATGTCCTCTGATCTCTGCCGCCTTATTTCAAATACGTGTTGATCAGTCGGGAAACACGTCTTGGGCACTGATTTCTGGCTAGTACGCTGTGTACTTGCACGCAGGAAAGCAAAAAGTATCTAATGAAAGCAGCCCTCCTCCGGAGTTTGCTGAGCCACAGGAACCATAAGCCAAATCCCAGGCGCTTGGATTTCTTAAGAAACAGCCAAGGCTTTGTGTCTGCTTCTCTGGACCCACCGCAGCCCTGGCCAGAGGCAGGCATGGGGCGCCGAGTTGAGAAAGCTTCCTAGAGGACTCACCGTTGGCCGGTGCGGGCTGCAAAATATGCGCAGCGGCGGAGAGACGCTCCTCCAGCCATGTGCACGGCGACAATCCCAGGTAGAGCTGGAATGCAGGCTGCCCCGAGGTGGCCAACTGCTGGCGCTTCCCCCGCAGGAACCGATTAAACCAAACCTCTAGGCATCTTGGTTTTAGAACGGTCTTAACGCCACAGCCCTCCGCGCCCAGATCCTCCGAAGTTGGGACACCGCCCACGTTTCCCCCGTGACACGGGCGCGGGGGCTCGGGAGTTGTAGTCTTGGGCAGGGCGCGGGCGCCGAGGCCGGGGCTGCGCGGACTCCACGTCCCGGCGGGCGGCGCGGCGAGGCCTGGGGCCGCCAGGGGCGGGGCCGCTCGGCCCTTTAAACCTTTCAGGGCTGCTCCGAGGGCCGCAGCTAGAGTCGGCGCCACGAGGGGGCCGAACAGGGTGCGGCAGCGGCGGGGCGTTCCGGGGAGGTGCGTACTGGGCTCCCTGCCTTCCTCCGGGCTTCCAGGAATCACCTGGGAAGTCTCGCGTCCCGGGTCCCGGGGAGTCGCTGGCCGCAGGCTCCGGCCCCAGTTGGGGTCCCCGCGCCCAGGCGAGCGGGGGCCGGGCCGGGCTTTCCGCATGAACCTGCCCCTCGCCCAGGGCGCCGAGGGTCAGGTGGTTGCCTTCGCGCCGCTGACTCGCCACCGCTCCACTGGGCCAGCACCCAGCCTCTCCTTGGCGTGGCCTCTTCGGTTGTCCAGCCCGTCTCCCAGCCCTGGTCCCTCAGAAGGAGGCTAACTCCCTTCCAGATGTTACGGTCCGCCTGCGTCTCTCAGCACGCCGGTGGCATTTGGGTTGACCGCGGAGGCCCCCAATGCCAGAGGGTGTCCACGTTCTGCCTTGGGCTCAGCCCAAACTTTGGACGCTCAGAGACCCAACGGGAGCCCTGGATAAGGTGTTGACCCCCTTCCCCTCCCCCTTTCCGGCCAGTTACCCACTCCTGGACTTTGCTCTCTCTCTACCAGGCCAGGGCCGCTGATGGTTGTGGCAGAAACATCTCAAGGTAGCTGGTCCGCCCCCACTTCCCCATCTACCTCTTGTCCTCCCCCCCCACACAACCACCACCCTGGCTCCCCTCCCTCATGACCGCCTGGATCCTCCTGCCTGTCAGCCTGTCAGCGTTCTCCATCACTGGCATATGGACTGTGTGAGTAAAGAGGGGTGCGGGGGGGGCAACAGGAGCTTGATGACGCACACAAAGTCCCTTGTCCTGTTGTAGGCTCCAGGGTGGTACCCAGGGTCACTCTGGCTGTCTCAAAAGCCTGGCCTGGTGCCTGGGCACACAGCCCCTTGGGACAAGCTGGCAAAACTGCTGTCCAGCAGGGTGGCCCTGACAAGTACACTTCTAGCCAGGGCAATTTCCAGGGGGCCTCTAGCTGGGGGACATGCTGCAGGTGCTGGTATGGCATCAAGCCTCAGGGACCCCAACTTGAGTCCCCAGGAACAATAATGAGGCTGAATGAGGCCAGAAATCAAGGTTGAAGAGAAGGGTCGTGGGGTGGGTTGATGGGGAGCTCAGGAAGGCTGGCCAGGGTGACAGTTCTGTTCCCACAGGTATGCCATGGCTGTGATGAACCACCATGTATGTCCCGTGGAGAACTGGTATGAAGGACTCTGCAGACAGCCTCGCTCTAAAGTTTCCTTCATCTCTGTCCCCTCTTGGGCCCAAGGGTGCCACAAGCCAGACTGCAACCCTGAGCCTCACTGCTCTTCTCTGAAATTGGTCCCCAGGCATGGCTTCATGCCACCTACGCACTTCCCACCATCCCTTTGCCCCTTTGGTTACTGCTTCAGGCCAGCACTGGGGAGTGTGATCTTCTGTCCCTGTAGGGGAGGTCTGGGAGAGAGTCCTCTTTGAGGCCTGAGGCTATAGGCCAAGGGACTGGGGGCAGTCCCTTCCCCCAGTCTACTCCCTGTCCTGCCTGCCAGGTCCTACAACGAGTCCTGCCCTCCTGACCCTGCTGAGCAAGGGGGCCCCAAGACCTGCTGCACCCTGGACAATGTCCCCCTCATCAGGTAAGGCCTAGATATTGGGCAGGGGGAGATCCGAGGTCCTCCCAGACAGACCCTCAAGCAAAGAGCTGTCCTTGGGTCTCAGGAATAATAAGTATCCTAAGAGCCACTTCATAACAACACTACTTGCCAGTTACTATGGGACAGGCACTCTGCTGAGAGCTTTATATGCATTGTCTCTTTTATCATCCCGGGAGTGAGGCAGCTATTGTTTTCACCATTTTATAGGTGAGAAAACAGGCTCAGTCTTACTTATCCAGGTTACACAGCTAATAAGTGGAGGCACCTGGATTTAAGCTCGAGCCCTCAGATTGCCCAGCCCGTGTTCTGGCTCAAGGATAGCCAAACCAGCTGCAGGGCTCAGCAAAGAGTGTCAGGGTTGCCTGAACACTCCTGGGCACTTCCTTCTCTCTCACACACGAGCTCTGCTTTGGGGGCCCAGCCTGGAACCAGTTGTTCATGAGGGACCCTGACTTTTCACATGAATCAATGGCCTGCCTGCTAAGGAGCAGGTGCAGGTAAACCAGGGGAGAGCCAGTGAGCCAGAATGGGGGCCCCCTGGGCCTCCTGCCGCCCTCTTACTCTGTCCTTCCCCCTCCTCGCAGCAAGTGTGGCTCCTATCCCCCAGAAAGCTGCCTCTTCAGCCTCATTGGCAACATGGGTGCTTTCATGGGTGAGTTGTACCCTTAGCCCTGACCCTGCCTGCCCAGCCCAGTGTCCCCAAAACAGAAAGGCCCAGGAAGCCCTTCCTCTGTGCAGCCCTCCCCACCAAAGGCTGAGGCAGTAGAAGCAATGTCTCTCCCCTTCCTTAAAGGCCAAAAGCTGACTCCCACACAGCCACCCTGCTGGCTGGAGCCTGAGGAAACCTAGTTCACCACCCACCTGTCCATTCTGAGGGGCAGGAGCATCACAGCGTCTGGGGGAAGCTAACAGGCTCACTGGGCAGGGCCAAGGCTGGAGGAAGGCCTCAACTGTGCTCTCCTCCCGCAGTGGCCCTGATCTGCCTCCTGCGCTACGGGCAGCTCCTGGAGCAGAGTCGGCACTCTTGGGTTAACACCACAGCGCTCATCTCGGGCTGCACCAACGCCGCAGGCCTCTTGGTGGTTGGCAACTTTCAGGTGCTTCCCCTTCTCCCCCGCAAACCTTGAACTTTACCTAACAAGACCTGGCTGCCTGTAGGATGGCACCTCAAGGTTGGGGCTGGAACAAGGGAATGAGAAAGGAGGGAGAGGAAGGAAGAGGGAGAGAGGAAATTCACTGAAGGAGGGGTGGAGGGGTGGGGCCAATGGCCACATCACTAACTGGCCCTTCTCTGGGCCCAGGTGGATCATGCCAGGTCTCTGCACTACGTTGGAGCTGGTGTGGCCTTCCCTGCGGGGCTGCTCTTTGTCTGCCTGCACTGTGCTCTCTCCTACCAAGGGGCCACCGCCCCACTGGACCTGGCTGTGGCCTATCTGCGAAGTGTGCTGGCTGTCATCGCCTTTATCACCCTGGTCCTCAGTATCCTTTCAGGACGGGGCAGCCGGGAACTCATCCTCTAGCTCAACCTTTCTCCCTCCCAAGAGGATGGGGGATGGCGGCCTAACACCTCTCCCTTTGGAGAGGTGAGGCCTGAGACTGCAGAAGGGGTGTTGCCAGGTTTCCGTGTGTCCTACTGAACATTTCCTTAGCCCCATTTCAGGTGGAGTCTTCTTTGTCCATGAGAGTTCTCAGCTGCAACATGGGGCAGCCCTGTGTGAGTGGGTGTGTGTCATCGATATCCTCATTTTCTATGGCACCTTCAGCTATGAGTTTGGGGCAGTCTCCTCAGACACACTGGTGGCTGCGTTGCAGCCTACCCCTGGCCGGGCCTGCAAGTCCTCTGGGAGCAGCAGCACCTCCACCCACCTCAACTGTGCCCCCGAGAACATCGCTATGATCTAAGGTCTGGGGAGGGTGGCTGGCCCGGCCTCTGCAGCACCCCACCCCATATCTTCTTTGCATTTCTTTTGTACCAAAAACAATTTTGAGAAAGTATTCTGTTGGGATCTGGGCTTCCTCACTTCTGGAGAAGTGGCCATCCCATGTCCACCTGTGCCATAGAGGAGTGGGCCCTGCCAGCTGCCATAGCTGCATGACCTGCTTCCCCACCCCACGGTGTTTTGTTTTTAAAGGTCACCTGTCCTCACTCACCCAGCCAGCCCTTCAGGTGCCTTCTACTCCCAGTGCCAAAGCCAGACCACTGGGGTTTCCTGCTGCAGGAATTGGGGGCTGGGAACAGCAGAGGGGATAGAAGTCTGGTGGAGGTGGAGTGGGCACGCCTTAGCCTACGGAAAGGCCCATTTCTGGGCCCACTGAGCTGCACTGGGATTCTTCACTCTGCCCCTCACTTCCTTTAGGGCAAATAACACAGCAGAACCACGTGGGTATTTTAGTACTTTTTTTTTATATTAAAAGGATTCTAATTTGCATGTTTGTAGTCTGTTCTGGAGAGTCGGCCAAGGATGGCAAGCCCTTGCCCCCCAGGAGAGTGCTGAGTACACTCTGTTGCCAGAAACAAAGGATGCCAGGTGCCATCCAAATACCCCTTCAAAGCGCTTGAAACCCTTCTGGGCCTCTAAGCAATCTAAAGAACCGCCTTGGTCTGATAATCTCACCCATCCCCCACTCAGAATCTGCTTTGAACTTTGATTCCTTAGGAGGCATGGGGGGAAGGTGGGGGTGGTACAGAGAACAACTTTAAAATATTAAACGTAGCTTTCTTGATGGAGAGAAAGAAAACCTCTGGGATTACAAAGTTAACTAGACATTGCAGTGGGAGGAGGGTGCAGGCTAGTTTATCAGCTTTTTTTTTGAGACAGAGTTTTGCTCTTATTGCTCAGGCTGGAGTGCAATGGCATGATCTCAGCTCACTGCAACCTCTGCCTCCCAGGTTCAAGCAATTATCCTGCCTCAGCCTCCCAGGTAGCTGGGATTACAGGTGTGTGCCACCACGCCCAGCTAATTTTTGTATTTTTAGTAGAAACAGGGTTTCACCATGTTAGCCAGGATGGTCTCGAACTCCTGACCTTGTCATCCACCTGCCTTGGCCTCCCAAACTGCTGAGATTATATGCGTGAGCCACTGCACAGGGCCTACTTTATCAGCTTTAAGTAATTAACTGGGTACCAGACCCTGACACATTTTGCCTTCCAACCATGAACACATAGGCCCAAGCCCTGGCTGATGCAGTAATCCAGTTCTTTACCACTGCCATGAGTCCAGATGGGCCAGCAGGGAGGAAAACCGCAGCCTGGTGCTTTCTGTGGTTTAGGATCACCTTCCCCAACAGGAGTAGAGACCTGATGGAGGATGCAGAGCCCCTGGCCAGGTCTGTGATCAATACAGCCTCAGGGTGGGTAAAGAAACCTTTAATGAGGATTCAAGGTTAGTAAGGAAGACGCAGAGGGCCACCACTCAGCCCCAGCCTCCTCACGTGTACATGGCTCCATGGAGGTTCTCCAGTCGGTGTTGCTGCTGCTGTTTTCGAGCCTAAAGGAAAGAAGGCACTCTGGGCAGGGGCCCAAACTGAAGGCCTATGGGTGAGGGGATAGGAAGCTATCATGGGGCTGGCTCTGTTTTCAGGCCTCTGGCATCTGCATTGCTGAGGCTCTTACCACAAATCAAAGTCACTAACAAGGCAGCCAGAGCCAGGGATTCTGAGGCCTACCCAGTCCTGCTGAGGTGGGAAGTGATGGCAGCGGGGACAGGACTGAGGGGGAGTTCATTACGACCCCTCCACTTAACCACCAGCCCCTACCTTATCTCGTCTGTGCTCCTCATAAGTGTCGTCATCAGTGGGCAGCTCATGGCGGCACAAGGGACAGGAATTTGTCTGAGAAAAGTAGAGTAGTGTTCTAGCCTTGGTCTGATCTTCATAAGCTGATAACCACCCTCCCCTGCTCCCAACTGCCACTCTTCTTCGATCCCCCAGCAGTCCATGAACAGAAAGAAGCTTGAGTACTGGGCCCAGGGCAGGGTGAAAGCTGGAAGAAGAGAAGCAGTACCTTGTTTAGCCAGGGCAGAATGCAGCTGGAATGGAAAAGGTGACGGCAAGGCATCTCAATGGCAGTCTCCTCCTCCTCAAATTCCAAAAGACACACGGGGCACTTGAGCTCTTTAGGAAGGAGCGCTGGTCAGGAGAGCTGCTACAGGCTGTGCCTCCCAAGCTCCCACTCCTGAAGGACACTTGCCCCCACCTGACCTGGAAAACTGAAGGACCCAGACCACAGTCTGGCTTGGGGAAGGAATGGGTCTGGCCCAAATAGCAGAAAGAATTAGTGTCCTCACCAGCCTGAGAGCCTCTGATGACTGTCCTGGGGAGGTTCTCAACCACATTCTTGGCAGCTGGTGGAGGCAGGTGGTGGTCCCAATCCACTACCAACCCCAAGTCTTCAAAGTCCATCCTATTGAAAAGTGACCTGGGGAAGAGGATGTAAAGTCAGAACAAAGGAAAACTATGCTTTTTCTTTGACCCCCATAATCCACTGGACATTAATAAACACCCTGCCCAGCTAGTAGGAATAATAGCTACCCTTAGTAGTTAGTAGATGCTCACTAGATAAAAAGCACGATGGGAAAGTTTACAGCTGCTATCAGACCGTTCCAGCACGTAAAGTGTTTATTCCCATTTTACAAATGAGGCAACAGGCTCAGAGAAGTTACTCAGGCCACGCTAAATAACCTGGTAGAGCCAGATTCCAAGTCAGCAGTACCTACTACTGATGAATATACCCACTCACAGCACACGGCCCCAACCCCGCCCCCATGCCTCAACTTCCGCCCCCACGCCCACCACTCTCCAGCTCCAATCTTTCCCGCAATCCCCTTGCCCAGGCTAGCCCAACGGACGGCCCAAATTATCGAGATGCTCATCCCCACACCCCTCAGTCTCGCCGCCCGGACTAACTCCAGATTACTCATCTGTCCTCCCCAGAATCCGCTGCCCCTGGTAATCCGTCTTCTCCAGCCAGCCCCAGCCCAGAAACCTGCGGGCTGGACCCCATCCCCAAGCCCCGCGCACCCACCTTGCGAGCTCCAGCAGCATGTTGGTTCGCGTCTCCTGCTCGGGGTCAGACGGTTCGCAGTCGTGTTCATCGAAATAGGACGCCATGGCTGCCCAGCCTCCTAACACAGCCCTCGGACCCGGCTCGATAGTGGCCCAGCGGCGCTGCCCAATAAACTGACGAGCTGAGAGAGGCTGGCCAATCAGAGTATCTGAGGGACGGGCATAGTGGCTCGTTAAACCTCACGGAAAGCGGAAGTACTAATTCGGCCCCCTCTCACTGGCGTGAATAAGTCAGGTGACCAGAGACCAACGCCAATGATGGAGATCCGGCTGGTGAGGAAATATTTGTTTTGGAATCGGAGCCAAGACTGATTTCCCTGGAATTTCTGGCGCGGTCGCGTCCAAATGTCTGGTCTGTTAGGGTCCTCAATCTGCCCTGAGGCTCAGAGGGCTTGGACTGTGCGGATGCTAGAGGCCTCTGCGAGAAAAGGCGGCGCTGGCCCAGGAGTTCAGGTTCCTGCGAGCGTTGGGCCATGGCGCTTCCCGATGCGCTGTCCAGATCCCCGCCGGACACTTCTGCCCCGCGGCGCTCTAGTTGGTTCAAGAGTTTGCGTTTGATTCCTCCCCAACCCCCGAAAAAAAAAATTCCTGCACATTTCTTATGTGTTAGGCATAATAATAAAGGGTGGGGCAAGCCTCCCCAACCGAGAGAGAGAGCTCTCTCTGCCAGAGAACCTGGGGCCTCAACCAGCTCATGGGACTGTTACCTTCAGCCCATTGCTATCCCTAGAACCTGGGGCCTCAACCAGCTCATGGGACTGTTACCTTCAGCCCATCGCTATCCCTAGAACCTGGGGCCCCAACCAGCTCATGGGACTGTTACCTTCAGCCCATTGCTATCCCTAGCTTCTGTAAAACTAGCGGCTTGTACTAAGACCTTTTCATTCCTGGCTACACATGAATTCCCAGAGGAGAGAATGGGCGCGGAGGAGCTTTAGAAACACCCGTGTACGATACCTTCCAAAAATCTGATTTAACTGATCTGTGGTGGGGCCTGGGCAATGGCACTTGTATAAATTCTGCAGGTGAAGCAGGTTTAAGAACCACTGCACTCTTGGCCGGGCTTGGTGGCTCAAGCCTGTAATCCCAGCACTTTGGGAAGCCAAGATGGGCGGATCACGAGGTCAGGAGATCGAGACCATTCTGGCTAACATGGTCAAACCCCGTCTCTACTAAAAATACAAAAAGAATAAAAAATTAGCCGGGCGTGGTGGCGGGCGCCTGTAATCCTAGCTACTTAGGAGGCTGAGGCAGGAGAATCGCTTGAACCCAGGAGGTGGAGGTTGCAGTGAGTTGAGATCGTGCCATTGCACTCCAGCCTGGGCAACAGAGCAAAAATTCCATCTCAAAAAAAAAAAATTTTTTTTTGTTGAAGTGCTTTTTTCTTTGTCATCCTATCTACAGTCTCATTGGTCCTCTAAGCATCCCCAAGATGACAGAAAAATAATAGATTTCATTCTCAGAGAAACAGGCTCAGATGGGGAGGACTGGTTCAAGGGTCTGGTTTGGGGGCCATTGTATTCTTTTACCCACACTCCCCGTCTGTGTAGGGTTGGATCAAGTAGGGAAGGGAGAGGAAGGAGCTATCTCCCAGGGGTGGAGTCCTTTGGGTGATGGGCTTTCTAAGGAGCCCGAGGGGTAGAGACAGATGGGATTAACCAAACTGGGACCTTCACACACAGATACCAGCTTTTAATCAAACAGCAGCTTTTACTGAGCTCCAGGTAGGGCTGGCCCAGCATGGCCAGTACAGCAGGCTGCCCTCAAGGGCCAGTCTGTGGCATGACAGGAAATGCAGGGGTGCACATGTTGGGGCTGCCCTTTGGCACTCACTGGGGTGGGTCAAGGGAGAGCAAACACCAAGGTCCTCTGGAGACCAGAACCGGCCAGTGCAGCCGTTTGGCTTCTGCTTCAGGACCAGCTGGGTCAGTCCCCAGGCCCTGAGGCAGTGCCTGCATCCTGTGTCCGTGGGGCACTACTGCTGTCACTGCTCTGAGGGAGAAAGACGGCCAGAAGCACAATCAGGATGATGAGCAGGACACCGACCACCAGCCCCAAGCAGACCCGGCTACGGATGTTCTCCCAGCGCTTCTTCTGGGCCAGGGTCTTTGTAGTCTTGCTGAAGGTTGAGCTCTGTGGATAACCCCAGAGACAAAGTGAGAGTTAGCTGGCACCCCCTTTGCCTGGGAGCCAGGTCTTCCCAGTCCCATCTGAGTAAGGCTTAGTCTCCTCCTGCACCCTCCCCATCTTGTCTGCTTTCTTTCTTGTTTTTTTTTTTTTT
>NW_012112919.1:6936898-6942399 GCF_000951035.1 Colobus angolensis palliatus | reverse complement strand
GCCTCGGCCTCCCAAAATGCTGGGATTACAGGCATGAGCCACCGTGCCCGGCCTTGTCTGCTCTCTTTCTATACCACCTGCTGTGGAACCCTCCCCGCCTGACTCATCTCAAACACCAGTGTGGCCCCTTGACTTTCAGCCCTAGTGTCTCACCCTCAGTTAACAATGCCAGTACTCAGGCTGGACACAGTGGTTCATGCCTGTAATCCCAGCACTTTGGGAAGCCGAGGTGGGAGGATCTCTTGCATCTAGGACTTCAAGACCAGCCTGAGCAACATGGTGAGACCTCATCTCTACAAAAAATCAAAAATCAGCCAGGCACGGTGGTACATGCTTATAGTCCTAGCTCCTCGGGAGGCTGAGGCAGGAGGATCGCTTGAGCCTGGGAGGTAGAGGCTGCAGCAGATGTGATTGAGTCACTGTACTAGCCTGGGCAACAGAGTGAGACCCTGTCTCAAAGTAAAAAAGAAACAAAAAACAACGCCAGTCTTCTACCTTTAGGAAGGTCCACAGCTTCAAACCAAGGCCTTCTTATTTTGTGGGGTCTATCTGTTGCATGTCTAGGCTGTGGGTGCCTGAGGAAACCCAGAGGCCCCACACTGGCCCTCAGTAAGGCCTCAACCCCACCAACGACCTGGAGATCCTGAATACAGCCCAAGAGAGCCTTTCCCAATCCTCTCCCCTCCCCTCCATGCTCCCCCAGGCCTCACACCATATCCAGGAGTTGCTCTGAACGCTGCTCCAGTTCGGCCAGCTTCCCATCACGCTCCAGGACCTTGTCGAAGTTGTTAAGCATAATTTCCGTCACCTCGTTCGCCTGCCGCTGGCACCGCTCCAACTCTTTTCCTGCCTGGGCACGAAGCCCAAGGTCAGGGATGCATGAGGCCCCCACCTGACCCTCATCTGCCCCTGAGATCTAGAAGCCTCCTTCTCCCCCGGTAGGTGGGTACAGCATGAGAGTAACAGCATCCTTCGTGTAAGGGTGTGATGTGTGTGGAGTGAAGGGCTGGCCTTCGGGGTGAGTGCAGCATACCTTAGGTCTCACAGGCTCCACCCCTTGCACATCAAGGCAGGGTGACCTAGGACCTAGGCCGGCCCTGGCTTCCAGCACCTCAGCTTCCTCTAAGCTGTCCCAAGGTGGGATCTTCCCAGGACCCTACCCTCCCACAAAGCCGATTCTTTTCTCACCTGCTCCAGAATGGCCTCTACCCAATCAATGCACAGCTGCCCTAAGGTTTCCCACTGGCCTAAGAAGGCAGCAAAGAATGGGTAACCAAGCTACCTGGCTGGAACACACAGGGAGGAGACCTACCTTACAGGCTAGAAAGGTAATTTTGAAGCAGCACACATCATATTCTCTGCCCAACCCCTCTCGCCCCAAACTGAGAAGCTCAGATCTCCCTCCCTGGGCCTCTGACTGGTCAGGCCAGTTCTGCCTCCTGGCCTGATCTGCTCCCTATATCACTGCCCCAACTTCCCTCTCTGCCTGGGAACCTCAGTGGTACCAGCCCCTGGCCTCCAGCCTTCCAGTCAGCTGGGGTCCTCACTGGGGTCCAACTTACAGAGATGAGACCAACTCTTAGATTTCCCAGCCTGGGCGGCGGCTTTGCCTCCCTTCCCAGCTCATTTCAGAGGACTGGGAAGGGAGGTCTTGGATCCAAGCTGGGGAAGGTTGAAACGACAGGGGAGAGAGAAAATCTGGGTCACGTGCAAGAAAGGCACTGGGCTTTGGGTGCACGTAACAGAGACGCCAAGCAGGAGGTCCTAGTATAAGCCAGAAGCCTAGGAGCAGGGACATTTCAGGGAGATGAATACCAGTGGATTAGCAAACCACAGAAACTCCTTCCTCTTAGCCTAGTTCCCCACAGCCCATTCCTGTTCCCTTCCCCTCCTTACAAGAAGGGCAAGCTTCGTTTTCTGCCAGCCCACGTCACCCATTGTCTACAACAGACATTTTGGCACTTGACTGAATTCCACTTAAAACCAGAAAACTTAAGTGTTAGAAGAGATCTGGTGGTCACAGAGGGCCACCTCCCACTCAGGCAAGAATCCTCCTTCAGGTTCCTTGCAGCTGCTTGGTACACAGCCTCCAAGAATTCCCAGTGTATGAGTCCTATCTCCCCAGCTGGACCACAAACTCCCAGAGGGAGGGCAGGGAGCAGTGCCCTGCCTTTGTCCACCACCATCCCACCAGGAGGCCAGCACAGTGCTGACCATTGCAAGCAAGGACTCAGTGAGTGGGCCAATTACGATACAGCCTAATCAAAAGCAACTCTTATTCTCAAGAGATGTTCTCCCAGCATGTTTTTCTAGCCCTGCATGAGTTTCAAGGGGCAGGCATTTGAAATCCAAATAGGTCAATATTTACCCACGAGCTAGAAAAGCAACCTGCTTCAAGAGAGGTCAGGCAAACCACTGTAGGGGAGGGTGTGCTCATAGGCTGGAGGAAGCAGTAAGCAGGAAACACAGAGGAACAACGAAGAGAGCAGGGAAACTGCACTCTCACCTTTTCTTGAGTCAACCATCATCACTATTATTACTATTATAGCATTCAACAAGGCTCTGTCATTCAATCCTTTGAACTTCCCCACATTCAAATACTCCAAGGCAGGCTGGGCACAGTGGCTCACACCTGTAATCCCAGCACTTTGGGAGCCTGAGGCAGGCAGATCACTTGAGGCCAGGAGTTCGAGACCAGCCCAGCCAACATGGTGAAACCCTGTCTCTACTAAAAATACAAAAATTAGCCAGGCATGGTGGTGCGTGCCCGTAATACCAGCTACTTGGGAGGCTGAGGTGGGAGAATCGCTTGAACCTGGGTGGCGGAGGTTGCAGTGAGCCGAGATCACACCACTGCATTCCAGCCTGGGCAACAGAGCAAGACTCCGTCTCAGCAAACAAAACAAAACAAAACAAAAAATAAAATTAAATAGTCCAAGGCCAGACGCAGTGGCTCACACCTGTAATCCCAGCACTTTGGGAGGCCAAGGCGGGCAGATCACGAGGTCAGGAGATCGAGATCATCCTGGCTAACAAGGTGAAACCCCGTCTCTACTAAAAAATACAAAAATTAGCTGGGCGTGGTGGCGGGTGCCTGTAGTCCCAGCTACTCGGGAGGCTGAGGCAGGAGAATGGTGTGAACCCGGGAGGCGGAGCTTGCAGTGAGCTGAGATTGCACCACTGCACTCCAGCCTGGGCAACAGGGTTAGACTCCATCTCAAAAAATAAAAATAAAAAAATAAAAATAAATAGTCCAAAGCAAAAACTTGAGAATGGATAAAGACTCGAAAATAAGAGTCACTGCTAGAGACTGGGAAAAAATACTGGATATTATCTTTATATATATATATATATATATTCTAAATGCTACAGCTGTTTTTACCTTATTCTTCAACAAGGGGTGATATTTGGGTCACATTCTCCAGAGGGCTGGCTGTGCTTCCAGCTGTAATCTGGACCAGTCTCCCCCAATGCAAAGCCAGGCCTGCCTGGAGCCAAGATGGACCCAGGCCTAAAAGAACACACTCACTGCAGGGAACACAGAGGCCTTAGACTCAAGTCTCGGGCCCTCTTTGGCCCCCACTCAACCAGAGGAAAAAGGACGCTACCTATATCCACAGGTCTCTGCTGGCACTATGAGAAATAAAGCTCCAGGGACCCTGGAAGGAGGTAAGCAAGAGGACAAGGGTCACACTGCCTTATGCCACACTGTAACTCAGCATAATGTCTGCAGACAGCAGATATGTGATAAACAGTTCCTGAATGAATTGTGCCTATATTTTTAAAGATGGGGTCTTTCTATGTTGCCCAGGATGGTCTTGAGCTCCTAGGCTCAAGCAGTCCTCCCACCTCAGCCTCCCAAAGCGCTGGGATTACAGGCATGAACCATCATGCCCGGCCTAACTGTGCCTATTCTTAAAGAGACCACTTTGCCCTGGGGAAAATACATATGTAATACAATTAGAGAAGAGGAAAGAGTTACACTGTGTGATACAGATAGTAAGTGTTGGAGCTGCCACAGAGAGGGTGCCATTGCGGGGGGTGACCCCTTGAAGGATGGCATGGAGCTGGGACATTCTGGCACTGAGAGATAGGGATACACCCTGACAGTGAGGACCAGGCAGAGGATGGGCGGGACAGGGTGGGGCTACAGAAGGCAGAAAAGGTCAAGTAGAGAAGACTGGCTCCAAGTGAGTGATAAAACTTAAGAGCTAGTGTGGGTTTTTGAGTCAAGGGTGATGGTCAAGAAGTGCTTCAGGATAATTTCTCTATTGGTGGTAGACAGGCACGGATAGAAGTAAGAAAACGGCAGAGAGGCCAGCCAGAGGGGTGGAGAAGTACCATCAGCAAGGCTGTGAGGAGATGCCCACCAGGACAGAGAGAGGTGATGAGCAGAGCGTGGAGAAAGGAAGAAGGGTGAGAGAGGCATTTCTGAGACCTGAGGCCAGAAGCCTGCAGGGCTTAGAATTTTGAGCCAGAGCGAGCGGGGAGCAGTTGTGTCATTGCCAGAGAGTGGCAGTTACACAGGAAATGTTCTTGACTATTGCCCCCTGTACAGAATATCCCCTCTATGACACTCAAACCTTTCAGGTTTTTCTGGGCTCAATCTTTTTGATTCCTCCTTTGAAAATGCAGTTCTCAAAACCACACCATCTGGGCCAGGCACGGTGGCTCATGCCTGTAATCCCTGGACTTTGGGAAGCCAAGGTGGGCAGATCACGCCTCTACCAAAAAATACAAAAATTAGCCGGGCAAAGTGGTGCCTGCCCATAGTCCCAGCTACTTGGGAGGCTGAAGCAGGAGAATTGCTTGAACCTGGGAGGCAGAGGCTGCAGTGAGCCAAGATTGCACCACTGCACTCCAGCCTGGGCGAAGGAGTGAGACCCTGTCTCAAAAAAAACAAAGAAACAAAAGCAAAAAAACCTCCCTATTCTAACTCTCCTTGTCTCCCCGTCTCCTGTCTAGTATCCAAGAAACCCTGTTCTAACTGTCGTCAGATGAATGGGTACAAGTACTGGTATAACATCGCCTCCCTAAGTCAGCACTCAGCTCAGAGACTAGGAGTAGAGCTCTGCTTTGCACCCCTCTGTTGAAATCCTGCTTCTGCCACTCACTAGCTGAGTGACTGAGACTGAGGATACGACCTTTCTGACCTCCACTTCCTCTTCTGTAAAGTGCTGATAATAATGATTTCTCTTACAATGTTAGCTAAGGATTATGTGACATATTCATTTGTGATGTAAATCAAAAGCTTAGCACAACGCCTGGCACATACTAAATGCTCAATAAATAAGGGCTATTATTATTGATGTGGCCCACATTTCCCAGCTCCGTTTTTTGTTTTTTTTTTTTTTAGCAGTCAGATCTCAAGAATTGTACAATATGGCCAGGTATGGTGGCTCACACCTGAAATCCCAGCACTTTGGGAGGCCAAGGCGGGCAGATCGCAAGGTCAGGAGTCAGATCACCGGTCTGGCCAATATGTTGAAACCCTGTCTCTA
>NW_012112919.1:6933701-6936129 GCF_000951035.1 Colobus angolensis palliatus | reverse complement strand
ACCGTGGTCTCGATCTCCTGACCTTGTGATCCGCCCACCTCGGCCTCCCAAAGTGCTGGGATTACAGGCTTGAGCCACTGCGCCTGGCCTAGTTTATTTTCATCTGGCACTGCAGGCTGTTGAGGTTTTACATCTTGAGCAAGAATAACAGCCACCATTCAATGGGCACATACTCTGAGCTAAGCACTATGCTGCTTGCTGTTCATTTGCTCTGCCTCATTTAATCTTCACCCAACAACCCATTGAAGACCATATTATTAACCCAGTTATTTTGTTTGCTTGTTTGTTTTTGTTTTGAGACACAGTCTTACTCTGTCACCCAGGCTGGAGCGCAATGGCACGATCTCGGCTCACTGCAACCTCCACCTCCCGGGTTCAAGTGATTCTCCTGCCTCAGCCTGCCGAGTAGTTGGGACTACAGGCGTGTGCCACCACACCCAGCTATTTTTTAATATTTTTAGTAGAGACAGGGTTTCACCATGTTTGCCAGGCTGGTCTTGAACTCTCGACCTTGTGATCTGCCCGCCTTGGCCTCCCAAAGTGCTGGGATTATAGGTGTGAGCCACTGCGCCTGGCCTTTTCCCAGTTTTATAGGAAACTTGGGCTCAGAGGTGTTAAATCACCTGTATAAGATCACAGAGCCAGTAAGTAGAAGATCTGGGAGTTGAACCAACACAGAATCCAGGCATCACATTCATAACCAGTGTGCTAAATTAGATACAGGTACAAGGAGGTCAAACACTTTAGCTGACTGGCTAAAGAACCACCAAACCTTTTGATGCTACCAGCTTAATTTGTGTGCATATGAGGGAGGCTCGTGGCTCAACACACACATTCTTTGGAGAGAGGATCATCTACAAGATTAATGAATTTAAGTAATTACTCATTCCATTTCCATCTTTCCTATCCTGCTTTGTTCCTGCTCTGTCCCCTATACTTGTCACCATGCTGGCATGAAGGACATGCCCAAGAAATCCTTGTTGGTTGAATGAGTCATAGAGAATAAAAGAAAAGTAAAAGAAGTACCAGGGAGGGAAAGGGGATGGGTGGAAGGAAGGGAAAGAGCTAGGGTGAGAAAGGGGCAATAGTGAAGAAGAAACAGGAAGAGGCTAGGAGATGGATGGGTGGAGGAGCGACCTCCCCAGGCTCTCCTCCACAGACTGCCTCAAATGTACCCGTGAGAATCCCCAGGTTTCCCAGTACCCTCCTCCTCCAATAAATTATCCTGCCTTCAGCCTTCACTTCAGGAGCTTCCCCCCAAGAGCTAAGGGCCAGCTGAAGCCCACCCCTACCCCTACCCCTGCCTGATCCCTTGCCCTGCACACCCTGAAGTGGGCTCTAGGCTCTGCCCTATTCTCAGAGCCCTCCTCAGCTTCCCGGCATGGCCTCAGAGCTCAGTGCTACCTTCCTGCCCCACTTCCTCTTCCTGCCTCCAAATTCCCTGGAGATGAGGCCATCCAGGCATTGACCCCTAGCCAGGCCACATCCATCACACCTCTGTCAGTTTCTCCGAGGCAAAATCTTAAAGCACCAAGCCTACTTCCTGCCCAGTCCATCTTCCCAGGAGCCCTAGGGAAAGGGGGAAACTGGCACCAGCTGTTCCTGACATCTTCGCCTTGGAGATGGCAAGTGAGGACAGAGGCCAGGATATGCAGCAGGAGTGACTAAACTGACTCAACTCAGGAATGTGTCACTAGGTAGAGGTTAGCAGGGAGTCAGGCCTGTGCCACACTCTGATAACTTCAGTGGAACTTTCAGAGTAAACATCTCCCTTTCTCTTTCTCTAGGGGAGGAGTTAGCCCTCCAACACCCTGCCATGGGGCTGGAATGGCCTCTGCCACCCCATCTGCTCAAGTTTCCAACTCCTGAGCCAGGCTTGGCTCCTCACAGCCGCGGAAAGGGCTGACGAGGTCATTACATTTCCTACCACTTCTTAGCAGTGGGTTCTGAGTGCCAGGCGGGTCTCTGCCATTGTGTCTCCTTTAACCTCGCAAGGACCCAACAAGGCAGGTATTACTGACCCCACTTCACAGATGCGGAAAAGGAGGCTCAGGGAGGTTAAGTGACTCGCCCCGGGTCACAGAGCTGGGATCCCAGCCCGGAGTCCTCCAAAGTCGGTGCTCTTAACCGCTTCGCTTCAGGAGAATGGGGAGCCCGGGCCCGGCTCGCTCTGCGCGGTGCAGCCAGGACGGGGCTCACGCATTTCCCTCCCAGGCAGCCCGCGGGGAGTGGAGGGTCCGCCCCATCCTGCTCCGGCCGTGGTCACCGCCTCGGGTCTGACCCGCATGGGCCCTAGGGTACGCCCCGGCCCGTGGACTTCGGACTCCTTTCTCCCACCCTCGCCACTCGCCCTCTGCCCGTCGCAGGGCTGGCCGGCCCCGCCCAGGCCCTCACCATCGCCGCTGCCGCTGCCGCCTCACCCGCTCCC
>NW_012112919.1:6929579-6933601 GCF_000951035.1 Colobus angolensis palliatus | reverse complement strand
AGAGGGCGGGGGGCGCGCCTTCCGCGAGCGGCGACCGAAACTGAGTCAAATCGAAAGCGATGGGCCACAGCGACCCGGGTCCGTAGAGTCGCCTCCTCCCGGGCCCCAGGAGCCTGAATTCGGATGACACCTCAGCCTGGTGAACGGCCACACCTCGGGGGCCACACCTGATCTCCACACCTTGGGGCCTCACTGTGGGATGGGCACAGTGGAGTAAGCCCTGGAGTCTCCTAGGTTGGGTTTAGCTGAAGAGGCATCATTCATTCACTCAACAAACACCCTATGAGTGTCACGGTCAGGCACCACGCTAGGTCCTGGAGACGCCATGAACAAGCCAGGTAGGGTCTTTGTCACCTTGGTGAGTGCATCTCACCCAGAACCAAAAACAGGCCCCCCCAAAGTTTTGAAACTAAAGACAAGTGGTGATTGCACAATATTCTGAATACATGTCATTGATTTGTGCACTTTAAAATAATAAACTGTATGTTATGTGACTTTCACCTCTATTCAAAAAGAAAGCAGCCCCACATGGGCAAAGTACTAGCTCTAGCCTTTCTGTATGTCTCTCCTCACCATGAGGGCAAGTACAGCTCTGTGCTGGCGTGCACCTGCTCCTCAGTCAGAGGATGGGGGAGGGTGGTGTGTCTGCTACCACTTCAGAGCCTTCTTGAGCCGAATCTACCCATCCTCTCCTCTCACTGCTGCAGAGAAACCACCAGCTACCTGTTCTCCACTACTCCAAGCTGCCTCCGACATCTTAAAATAAGGTCCCTCTTTTATTTTTTTTTAAGAGAGAGAGACAAGGGCTCACTATGTTGACCAGGCTGGTCTCGAACTCCTGGCCTCAAGCAGTTCTTCTGCCTCAGGCTTCCAAAGTGTTGGGATTACAAGTGTGAGCCACTGGGCCTAGTCCCTCAAATAAGGTCTCTCTTGACCAACAGAGTTGAAAGTTTCCCTCTCTGGGGCTAAGCCTCTGTGAATACAGAAGTCCCAGACCAAGAGGTTTTCACAGACCCTCACCCCCACCTTGGACAGCCTGGGTCCCAAGGCAGAAGCTTCACTTCAGTTCTTTACACCTTGAATCCAGGAGAGAAAGGATTAATATATGTAGCAAAGACTACCCCAAGGCCGGGCATGGTGGCTCCCAGTTGTAATTCCAGCACTCTGGGAGGCCAAGGCAGTAGGATTGCTTGAGCCCAGGTGTTTGAGACCAGCCTGGGCAACATAGTGAGACCATGTCTCTACTAAAAATACAAAAATTAGCCAGGTGTGGTAGCACACACCTGTGGTCCCAGCTACAAGGGAGGCTGAAGCAGGAAGATCTCTAAAGCCCAGGAGGTGGAGGTTACAGTGAGCCATGATCACACCACTGCACTCCAACCTGGGCAACAGAGTAAGATCCTATCTCTGAAAAAATAAAAATAAAAATCTTATAAGGGTCTTTTCTGACCTTTCCTCCTCCCTGCCCAAATTTCAGAGCATGATTCTTCCAGAGCCTGACTTGCCAATCTAGTCCCAAATCCTGACTCTCAACCCTTCCCCTTCCTCCTGACAACAGGTTGTTTCCAATGCTGGAAAACCTGTAGAGGAAACAGGAACAGAGATAGCAAGAACCCTCCCTGCAAACCAAGGCAGACTGAGCACTGGAAAAAGTAACAGTGATGGTGGAACCTGGTAGGGAGGAGGGGGGCCTGAAGACAGAAAGGCTCATTGTGCACGAAGGGGAAGGAGAGCCATTGGCCCTGTCCTGTCACACTGACTGACTATGCCCAGCCATGGGATGCCGAGGAGAGATGCTTGCCCCCCTGGGATAACTGAGACCCAGAGGCCTTGCTAAGTCCCAGAAGACAAGGACAGAGAAAAGACAAACAGAACATGCAGAAGTACAAGGAAAGGAATAGCAGTCCATTTCCTCCACCCCTCGACTCTAGACTACACAGTCGTTGAAGAGAGATGGCTCTGGTGGAAGAGGCAGGAGGCCTTCAAGCAGCTCTTAAACACCCTGTCCGGGTAGGCTTCATGCCTCAGATAACAATCCCAGAAGAAGAGTACTACAGGGCCATGGCAGGACCCAATGGGAACACTTAAAAATCTTGCATACCACCCCAAAATGCTATAAAGGTTTTGAATTTTCCATATGCCAAGACTCCCAGAAAATTCTTGTTCTTGAGACCTGTGACAATGAATGGAACCGGGAGGAATAAAGAAAGACATCTTTCTTCTCCAAACATATACTCTTTGCCCTTCAAACCACTTGGACCTCAAATGAGAGAATTTCAGCCAGAAGGTATCCTTGGGAAGAAAAGAAATAGAAAAGCCAAAGGCAAAATGGGAAGAGAGAAAGTGACTCACACATATAGGGATACTGAAAGGTCTTTATTGCCCACTGGCCACCAGCAGTTTCCCAGCCACATGCTGGGCCCTCTAGGTCTCTCCAGCCCACTCTAAGGACCCATGAAATGCATCCACAGTCCAGCTCTCTTTTTTCTGTCCTTCTGGGGGACCAAGTTACCCTCTAGGGCATACAACAAGGCAGCAGGGCCTCGGGGAGAGGGGTAGGAGGACCGAGCAGCATAATCTGTAGAGGAGGACAGGAAAGGAGACCCTCTTGGCACCCATTTACAGAGGGTTGTTCCTGACAAGAAGGGCAGGTGGGAGAGGTTCCCTATTACTTAAGAGAAGGCACCAGTGGCAAAGAGCACAATGAAGAGAATGATGATAAAAACAATCACGCAGATAAGGACAATCATCTTCACATTCTTCCACCAGAATTTCCGAGCCACCTTCTGCGATGTCGTCTTGAAGTGCTCAGACTGTTGGGGAAAAGGCAGAGTGAGTGACCCAGTGGATCCTCCCACTGGAACAACAGTATAAGTACAAGTGCAACCCACAGGCCAAAGTTTTTTGTTTTTGTTTTTTTGAGATGGAGTCTTGCTCTGTCGCCCAGGCAATGGCTCGATCTTGGCTCACTGCAGCCTCCACCTCGTGGGTTCAAGTGATTCTCCTGCCTCAGCCTCCTGACTAGCTGGGATTACACCACCACACCCAGCTAACTTTTGTATTTTTAGTAGAGACGAGATTTCACCATGTTGGCCAGGCTGATCTTGAATTCCTGACCTCAAGTAATCCGCCCTCCTGGGGTGGGATTACAGGTGTGAGCCACTGTGCCCGGCCTACAAGCCAGATATCTGTTTGTTTGTTTGTTTGTTTGTTTTTGTTTTCTTGAGACAGAGTTTCACTCTGCTGCCCAGGCTGGAATGCAGTGGCGCAATCTCAGTGTACTGCAACCTCCACCTTCCGGGTTCAAGCGATTCTCCTGCCTCAGCCTCCTGAGTAGCTGGGATTACAGGCGTGCACCACCATGTCCAGCTAATTTTTGTATCTTTAGTAGAGATGGGGTTTCACCATGTTGGCCAGGCTGATCTTGAACTCTTGACCTCAGGTGATCCACCTGTTTTGGCCTCCCAAAGTGCTGGGATTACAGGCATGAGCCACGGCACCCGGCCTTGTTTGTTGGTTTTTTGAGACAGGGTCTAGCTCTGCCACCCAGGCTGAAGTGCAGTGGCACAATCTTGGCTTACTGTAGCCTCCATCTCCAGGGCTCAAGCAATCCTCCCACTTCAGCCTCCCTAGTGCTGGGATTATAGGCACATGCCACCATGCCCAGCTCAAGCCATACATCTTAATACTGACACTGTAAGCTGAGGTAGCAAACTGCTAAATAAAATATGCTCTGGCCGGGCACGGTGGCTCACACCTATAATCCCAGCACTTTGGGAGGCTGAGGCAGATGGATCTCCTGAGGTCAGGAGTTCATGACCAGCCTGGCCAACATTGTGAAACCCCCTCTCTACTAAAAATACAAAAAAATTAGCCAGGCATAGTGGTGGGTGCTTGTAATCCCAGCTACTTGGGAGGCTGAAGCAGGAGGATCACTTGAACCTGGGAGGCGGAGGTTGCAGTGAGCCGAGATCGCACCAATGCACTCCAGCCTGGGTAACAGAGCGAGACTCCATCTCAAA
>NW_012112919.1:6924313-6929529 GCF_000951035.1 Colobus angolensis palliatus | reverse complement strand
GAGTTTGCAGGTGCTGATGCTTAGCTCAGACAGTGCTGGTAAGAAGCAAAAAGAGGCCGGGCATGGGAGCTCATGCCTGTAATCCCAGCACTTTGAGAGGCCAAGGCAGGCAGATCACTTGAGGTCAGGAGTTCGAGACCAGCCTGGCCAACATGGCAAAACCCCGTCTCTACTAAAAATACAAAATAATTAGCCAGGCATGGTGGCAGGTGCCTGTAATCCCAGCTACTTGGCAGGCTGAGCAGGAGAATCGCTTGAGAGGCGGAGGTTGCAGTGAGCCGAGATCGCACCAATGCACTCCAGCCTGGGTAACAGAGCGAGACTCCATCTCAAAAAAAAAAAAAAATGCTCTATCTTGCCTACCTTGACAAATGTACCTTCCTAAAAATCTGGAAGGCCGGGTTGAAATTTAGAATTCTCAGGATCCTAGGAGGTCTCCACCTAGATATGACTAGGGGTCCCCTTTCTCTTCTTACCCCTGCACTGTCATGCACACTGAGGGGTCCTTGACACCTGCTTACACCCAGGGGTACAACACTGGCAGCACAATCTGCCCTCCCAGTCTGCCCTTGGGAGGGCAGATCCTGGGACTGAGGGATGCAGGCTCCAGGTGGGCACATCTCCCAGCTCCAGGACTCCTTGCCCCATCATGACTGCTGAGGCTGGAGGAGGGACCAGGACAGTACAGAGGGTTGGAAGTAAGGGAACTCCTCCTCCTCCATGCACTCTTCCCCATGCCCAGCAATTCGAGTTATAGACACTAAATTTCCTAGTGCTTGTCCAGGCATGGTGACTCAAGTCTGTAATCCCAGCACTTTGAGAGGCCAAGGTAGGTGGATCACCTGAGGTCAGGAGTTCGAGACCAGCCTGGCCAACATGGCAAAACTTCGTCTCTACTGAAAATACAAAAATTAGCCAGGTGTGGTGGTACATTCCTGAGCTACTCAGGAGGCTGAGGCAAGAGAATCATTTGAACCCAAGAGGCGAAGGTTGCAGTGAGCCGAGATTGCACCACTCTAGCCTGGGCAACAGAGTGAGGCTCTATTAAAAAAAAAAAAAAAAAAATCCCAGGGCCGTGCTCCCCAAATTAAGCTACAATTAAGCTACAGAAACAAGCAATGAGCCCCAGGGAGACCAGGCAGCAATACCCAAGAGCCAAGAGTTCACACAGGACTAAGAAAGCCAGAGCCAGCTTCCCAGCTGGACACAAAACCTGAGGCTCCAGACTTTGCTCAACTTTGGAGTTACTTCCTCCCTGAAACAGCTGGCCTCAGCCCCTGGCTGGAGAGAGAGAAGAATGAGGTCTAGCAAGATGTGTGGGAGATATTATTTTAGCCTTCATCTAGCAGGGGACCCTGGGATCAAAGCATTTCTCTGCTCTTTCCCCCTTCTTTTTAAAGCCAACTCAGCAAGATGCCAGCAATTTCCCACCCCTTGTCTAATAGCTCCTAGAGAAGGCTAGAGGCCACATGCAGGGGTTTCCTCAAAGACAATACTTCTGCCCTGGGAAGGTCAGATCCAAATGATTGTCATGGGCAGGCCTCAAAGGGAAAACAAGTTTCCCAGGAGAGAAGCCTGAGAATGCATGGGCTGACTGAGCTATCAGTCTCAGAACATGCCTCTGTGGGTGAGCTGCCATAGTCATGGGACCCCAGTCATGGGATCCATTCCCTGGGATCCATAACAACCTGTGGAGCAGAGCAGATTCAGAAGTGGAGACTCAGCTCACATCAGCTCCCAGACCAGGTGAAAGGCAACAGAAATGTCACACTTCTGACCCTCCTGTTCATTTTGCCCCACCAAAAAGAAATCCCCTCCCTCCCTCTTTTCCTCCAGTCCCCAGTGGGGTCCCTGTCTCACTGTGGCTTCCAGATCCTCTGTCTTGTTGCGGAGATGTTCCAAGTTTTCCCCTCGGGCCAGGATCCGCTCCACATTCTGGGTCATAATATTCTTAACTCCCTCCACCTCACTCTGCAGGTTCCGCACGCGATCATTTCCTCCACCTTCACTGGCTTCCTCCTGCGCAGCAACACGGGGTTAATTAGACCAAGTGGTGGGGGAACTGGAGACTTGGCCTCAGAGGTCTGGGGGGGTAAGGCCTCAGGCAGACTTCAGCTTTTTGTAAAATGCTTGAAATGTTTACAAAGAGACTGTTTTCATGTATTACTTGTGTAATCAAAAATAAATGCATTTGTAAGCCCCAGAAGGTGAGACTTGATCAAACTTCTTTCAGGATTGTTAGGGCCCCTGACAAGGAAAAGCAGCACATCACTAAATCTCTCCCCACTGCTTCCTTGCTCCCCAGAGAAGGCCGTAGAATACAGCAGAGCCAGCATCTCACAATGTTCCCACCACTATTTACAATTCCCGGAGCCACCCCCCTTTCCTGATTTCTCGGGATCCTCATTGAAAGTGTCTGTGCTGGCCAGCAAAACACCCTCACCCAGCCTCACCCATCTGCCCCTCTAAATAGCTGCTGGAGCATGGCCCTGGCCGCAATGCCATTGCTGCTGTGACCCAGAACAACAGGCAACCAAGTACCCCAGAAGGCGCCCAGAGCCGTTGAGCCGCACACTTCTGCTTTCCCCACCACTGGGCACCATGCGCAGGCACCAAGCAACCACCTGCTTATGTAGATATTAAATAAAAATACCCGCCTGGGTATTGGGGGAAATGGAGGACTAGTCCTCCCTGGCTGATGTCTCATCTCAGAGGCTTCATGACAAGGTTTTTGAATAAGGAGAGAAAAATATTATTAAGCTCCTCCCTCCTTGACCTCCAAAAACAGGCCAGTGGCATGGGTCAGAACTAGCTTATTACAGAGAACCAACTTCTGGTTATCTTATAAACCCTTAGTTCTCTTCTTCATGTTAATGGAGAAAGGACACCCAAAGGACTCAGTGGACACACAAATCCTTTGTGTTTCTGTGTAGGGATAAAGTGAAACGCCAGAGAGGAGAGCTCCTGCCGCTGGGCTGGAATCTGAACTGGAAACTGCCCAGGCACTGCCTGGTGGTGTCACAACACCCGCCTCGGGCTCCCTGGAGGAGGAAGGCACAACAACACTTTGCCTGGAATTCGGAGCCCCCATTGGCACTGGCACGGAAACCCAGCTCCCCACTAGCACAGAGGTCAGGGGAGGGAGGAAGAAGGAGTAGAAACACCTGCTAGGACGGTTCAGAGCTATTTGCAGCCAAGTTGTCAAAGGGGAGAGGCCACAGGCAGCACTGGCCCAGCCCTCTAACTTTGCCACCAACTCTCCTCCCCCTACACAGCCAGCCCCCAGTCCCGAGCCCCTTCTGGCGCCTCTTTAAATCAGCCCTTTCCTAGTTTCCAGTTCGCTCACCATGTCTCAGAGGAGCCCAGGCCGATCAGCCGGTGAATTCGCCTAGTCGGCTTCCTCCCAGGGTGGCCGTCAGCTCACTTCCTGCTTGCTCCAGCTTTCAGCCTGCCCCCGCCCACCTCGCATCTCGAGTCGCTCCAGCCACACCTAACTCAGGTTTCCCCAGGTAGGCGGGCACTCTTCACTGTCCACCCAGTGGCTTCCCAAACAAGAGCTTAAGCTTAGAGTAATAGGGCTCTCAGATGTTAAAGGTCTTCTAACTTTTCAGGAATTAGAAAAGAAAGATCAAGCAGCCCTCCAAGGGGTTGCTTGGATCCATTACCTCTGCGGTGGCCCCTGAAGGGAAATGCAGAATTGAGGCTGGACCTCCTGATCTAGAAAGAGCAGCCATCTCTCTCTCTTTTTTTTTTTTTTTAAATAGAGAGGCGGTCTCACCATGTTGCCCAGGCTGGTCTCAAACTCCTGGGCTCAGACGATCCTCCCACCTCAACCTCCCAAAGTCCTAGGAGCCATGACGCCCCACCAGCCATCTCCTTTTAATGTCTTGAATATCTGACTCCACTTTCTAGAGACAGAGATCAACCGTGCCAGGCCTGGCTCACAGGGAAACAAAATGCAGTTATGAAAATTTCTTGCTGGATAACACTTGTTCTTAGGTCCCTCAGTGACAGAAAACACTAAAACCCCTGAAGTCTGGAATACTGTGATCCTGGGCTCTGATTCTGAAAGCTCTGGGTTACTAGTTACAGGCCCCTGAGTGAACCTTTTCACCTCTGTGGAGTTTGCAGGTGCTGATGCTTAGCTCAGACAGTGCTGGTAAGAAGCAAAAAGAGGCCGGGCATGGGAGCTCATGCCTGTAATCCCAGCACTTTGGTAGGCCAAGGCAGGCAGATCACTTGAGGTCAGGAGTTCGAGACCAGCCTGGCCAACATGGCAAAACCCCGTCTCTACTAAAAATACAAAATAATTAGCCAGGCATGGTGGCAGGTGCCTGTAATCCCAGCTACTCAGGAGGCTGAGGCGGGAGAATCGCTTGAACCTGGGAGACAGAGAGTGCAGTGAGCTGAGACCATGCCATTGTACTCCAGCCTGGGCAACAAGAGCAAGACTCTGTCTCAAAAAAAAAAAAAAAAGATAGCATGTGCAATGCACTGCCACTAGCACAGTGTCTGTAATGATGGCTCACCAAACCCCTCCTTCCCTTCCAGAGTTCAGCAATTCTGCATTTCCCTTCAGGGGCCACCGCAGAGGTAATGGATCCCAGTCAGTGATCAGTGATCAGAACACTGCCCTGGTGTACCAGAGCAGGGGGCCCAAGGCAAAGGACTTTTCCACTAACCTGGCTCCAGGCCAGAGAAAATCTGTTCTTCCTTGACAGTGTTTATCAAGACAGAAGAACAATAACAGGGACATTCAGAAGGGGAACGAACATTCTTGACCCATTCCAGAAGAAATCAGTTCCAAGGAGGAAACGTCAGCTTTTCCAACAAATACTTTTTTTGTTTGTTTATTTTGTTTTGTTTTCTTGAGATGGTCTCCTTCTGTCACCCAGGCTAGAGTCCAGTGGCATGATCGTAGCACACTGCAGCCTTGAACTCCGGGGCTACAGTGATCATCCTGCCTCAGCCTCCCCAGTAACTGAAACTACAGGTGCAACCCACCATGTCTGGCTAATTTATTTTAAAACTTTTCGTAGAGATGGGGGTCTTACTATGTTGCCCAGGCTTGTCTCAAACTCCTGTTCTCAAGTAATCCTCCCTCCTCGGCTTCCCAAAGTGCTGGATCACAGGTGTGAGCCACCATATCCAGACACAAAACTTTTTTTTTTTTTTTTTTGAGACGTTTCTCTCTTGTCACCCAGGCTGGAGTGCAA
>NW_012112919.1:6922240-6924263 GCF_000951035.1 Colobus angolensis palliatus | reverse complement strand
CCTGTAGCTTTTTGTTGTTGTTGTTTTTAGAGGCAGGGTCCCACTCTATCATCCAGGTTAGAGTGCAGTGCAGTGTGTTCAAGCTCACTGCAGTCTTGAACTCCTGGGCTCAAGCAATCTTCCCACCTCACACTCCCCAGTCAGCTGGGACTACAGGCAAGGGCTAACATGTCCAGCTAATTTTTTTCTTTTTTGGAGACCGTGTCTTGCTGTGTTGCCCAAACTGGTCTCAAACTCCAAACCTCAAGCGATTCTCCCATCTCAACCTCCCAAAGTGCTGGGATTATAGGCATAACCCACTATGCTCAGCAAATATTATATATAAGCCCAGGCAACATATCAAGACCCTGTCTCTATAAAAAAAATAAAACTGCTGGATGCAGTGGCTCACGCCTGTAATCCCAGCACATTGGGACGCTGAGGCAGTGGATCACCTGAGGTCAGGAGTTCGAGACCAGCCTGATCAACATGTCGAAACCCATCTCTACTAAAAATACAAAATTTGCCGGGCATGGTGGCGCATGCCTGTAATCCCAGCTACTCAGGAGGCTGAGGCAGGAGAATTGCTTGAACCCTGGACGCAGAGGTTGCAGTGAGCCAAGATCACACCCTTGCAATTCAGCCTGGGTGACAGAGTGAGACTCTGTCTCAAACAACAACAACAACAACAATAATAATAATAATAATGTAAAAAATAAAAATAAATAAAGTAAAATAAAAAAATAAAATTGGCTGGGCGTTGTGGCTCACACCTGTAATCCCAGCACTTTGGAAGGCCAAGACGGGCAGATCACCTGAGGTCGGGAGCTCGAGACCAGCCTGACCAACACGGAGAAACCCTGTCTCTACTAAAAATACAAAATTAGCCAGGCATGGTGGCGCATGCCTGTAATCCTAGCTACTCGGAGGCTGAGGAAGGAGAATTGCTTGAACCCAGGAGGCGGAGGTTGTGGTGAGCCAATATCGCACCATTGCACTCCAGCCTGGGCAACAAGAGCGAGACTCTGTCTCAAAATAAATAAATAAATAATAAAATAAAATTAGCCAGGCATGGTGGTGCATGTCATAGTCTTAGCTGCTTGGAGAGCTAGCACAGATAGATCACTTGAGCCCAGGGGTGTGAGACAGCAGTGAGCTATGATAGTGCCACTGCACTCCAGCCTGGGTGACAGAGCTAGACCCTGTCGCTAAAAATGATAATAATAATAATTTTATATATTGATTATGTGGTGCAATAATGTTTGGCTATATTGAGTTAAATAAAGATTAATACAATTAATTTCGGCCAGGGATGGTAGCTCACGCCTGTAATCCCAGCACTTTGGGAGGCTGAGGTGGTCAAGAGATCAAGACCAGCCTGGCCAACATGGTGAAACCTCGTCTCTACTAAAAATACAAAAATTAGCTGGACGTGATGGTGATTGCCTGTAATCCCAGCTACTCGGGAGGCTGAGGCAACAGAATCACTTGAACCCGGGGAGTGGAGGTTGCAGTGAGCCGAGATTGCACCACTGCACTCCAACCTGGGTGACAATCATAGTTCATTGTAGCTGGTTTCAAGCAATCCTCCTGCCTCAGCCTCCCAAAGTGTGGGCATTTCAGGTATAAGCCACTGCACCCAGCCCTGTTTCTCTTACTTTTAAAATTTGGCCAGTAGAAAAATGTAAATTATGTGATTAGTAAAAAACGTTAAAATACATATTGTAACGTGGCTTACTTATTGCTGGGCATGGTGGCTGATCCATACCTTAATATTTATGTGACCTGGGACAAACTCGCATAACAACTGTAAGCCTCAGTTACCTCATCATCTGTGGTTAGCACTCAAAAAACTCAGTAGACCTTGGCCAGGCACAGTGGCTCAAGCCTGTAATCCCAGCACTTTAGGAGGCCGAGACGGGTGGATCACGAGGTCAGGAGATCGAGACCATTCTGGCTAACACGGTGAAACCCCGTCTCTCCTAAAAAAATACAAAAAACTAGCCAGGTGAGGTGGCGGGCACCTGTAGTCCCAGCTACTTGG
>NW_012112919.1:6916648-6917080 GCF_000951035.1 Colobus angolensis palliatus | reverse complement strand
AAATAAATAAAAATAAAAATAAAAAGAGGACTAATGGAGAAAACTGAATGAGAAACAAAGAGAAAGGGACTATTGCCACCTGAAAAGGGAACCAAGCAAACTTTCAGGTACATAACCCTTGGCATATATCCCAATCTTCTGATTTATGCCTCAGTTGGGCAGTTTACTCCTATATCTCAGAGGAGAAAGGCTGGAGAACAAGGAAAAGGTACATTCAGGAGACTCAACCGAACCTGCTTCCTGAAGGATCATGAAGTTCTCACCACTGCCAAGGTTTATTTCTGTTTCCAAACCTTTTCTCTATAGCCTGTTACACTGGTGGCCATCCCACCTGTCTCCTAATGTGCCCTTTTACTCTCTGAATGTGCGCCTAGAACCCAGAGATTCTGCCCTTGGCCATCTATCTATGTTTGTTTGTTTCTTTCTTTCTTT
>NW_012112919.1:6915220-6915819 GCF_000951035.1 Colobus angolensis palliatus | reverse complement strand
TTTTTTTCTGTAAAGTGACTTTGTAAGGAAAAACTGCTAAACTGCCGGGTTGTAGGAGTTGTAGCCCAAGAAGCAATGGACCAAATCTTGGTTTATTCTCGGTCGTACCTCTCATATACACCTCCTCCTTTCCACGCCAGCCCCTTCCTCCTAGTTAATGCCAGCATGATCTCTTCCCTGGACAATTCCAATTCCCTCTAAACTCACCTTTCTTTTCTCATCTACTCCTCTGTGACTGATTGCTATCTTCCCAAAACAGGTATTTAAGTATGCTCCACCCTGCCTCCAGGATAAAGCCCCAACTTCCTAGCAATTCCCTGTGTGATCAAAAGACTAGGGTGACATCTGACCTCCTACTCTTCTACACTACTACCCCTGGCTGTGCAGTTTCAGGCAAGTCACTTCATTTGCAAAATGGGATTAAGAATAGGCTGGGTGCGGTGGTTCATGCCTGTAATCCCAGTACTTTGGGAGGCTGATGCTGGCGGATCTCTTGAGATGGAGAGTTAAAGACCAGCCTGGCTAATACTGCAAAACCCTGTCTTTACTGAAAATGTAAAGATTCGCTAGGCATGGTGACACACACCTGTAGTCCCAGC
>NW_012112919.1:6911892-6913915 GCF_000951035.1 Colobus angolensis palliatus | reverse complement strand
TGTTAGCCAGGTTGGTCTTGATCTTCTGACCCCATGATCCGCCCGCCTCGGCCTCCCAAAGTGCTGTGATTACAGGCCCGAGCCACTGTGCCTGGCCCCTTGGTCATCTTCCGACTTCTGAAGAGAACCAGCTCCGTTTTAGAGCAGTGTTTCTCAGTGGGGTGATTTTGCCTTTCAGGTGTCATTTCACAATGTCTGGAGACATTTTGGGTTGTCACAGCTGGGGGTAGGGGTGCTACTAGTGTCTGGTGGGTTAAGGCTAAGGATGTTGCTAAAATATCCTAGAATGCAAAGGACACCCTCTCACAAGAAAGAATCTGGACCAAAATGGCAATTGTTTTGAGGCTGAGAAACCCTGGTCTCCCTATAGGGAAGTGCAGTGCCTCTATGGCTTCAATAGCCATTTGTGGACAATCCCCAAATTTATTATGTCTAGCCTGGGCCTCTCCCTCAACTACCAATGCTGCTTCTCCAGTGCCCTGGACAGTTCACGGATGTGTCCAACACCCAAACCAAACCCTTCATCTTTTCTCCACATTCCTCCTCCTGGGTGGGATCCCATTCTACCTGTTTCTCAAGCTAGGAACCACAAAGCATGCTCCACATGCAAGGTCATCACCAAGCCTTAGTTCATACTTTATTTATTTATTTATTTACAAGGGCACAAAAATCAGGCAATTGGTTCATTCTTGGTCATGCCTCTCATATCCACCACCTCCTTGGTCCACCAGCTCCTGCCTCCTGGTTAATGCCAGCAGCATGATCTCCTCCCTGGGCAATTCCAATCCTCTCTAAATTCACCTTTCTTTTCCCATCTATTCCTCTGTGGTTGATCGCTATCTTCCAGAAACACATATTGTATGCTACATCCTGCCTCCAGGGTAAAGCCCAGACTTCTTAGAATGGCATTCCAAGACTGCTCTCAACCTGCTTTTCTAAACTTCTCTCCCATTAGATTCACCTCCCAGCCCTCCAGTCAACCAAATTACACGTCCTTTCTCAAACATCGTACACCATCCCCCTTCTATACCTTTGCCTATAAGCCTTCACTCATCACTGCTTAAGACAATTCTATTCACATTTAAGACATAGCCTCCATGAAGCTTTAGAGATTTCCCCACTGAAGCTAACTTGTTCCTGTTCTGATCTCCATCACATTTTATTTCTTTCAAATAATCTTTCACACACTTTGTCATACATATTTGACCCCCTCCAACACTTTAAGTCCTATAAACGCAGGCAGGGACTGAGTCCTCACTTTGATACCCTTTGTAGTATATGACATATGTCCTATACATGTAGGCAACTCACTAAAGTTTTCAGATATTGAACTGAGAAGTCTGAAAGAAAGCTTCTTTCTCCACAGTGCACAGAAAGATGATTTTTGTTGGAAAACATTTATAGAGAAATTTCTTTCCTAAACTTTGGCCTATTTTATGGATAAATAAATGCTAAATATCACAAATCTTTGTATATTGGTCCTGAAAGGAAAAACTGGAGGTACTGAGTTAGCAAGCTCATTTATTAGCTGTATTTTTCTTTTTTCTATTCCTTTTTTTTTTTTTTTGAGACAGAGTCTCACTCTGTCTCCAGGCTGGAGTGCAGTGGTGCAATCTCGGCTCACTGCAACCTCTGCCTCCCAGGTTCAAGCAATTCTCTGCCTCAGCCTCCCAAGTAGCTAGGATTACAGGCACCCGATGCCACGCCTGGCTAATTTTTGTATTTTTAGTAGAGACGGGGTTTCAACGTCTTGGCCAGGCTAATCTTGAACTCCTGACCTCGTGATCCACCCTCCTCGGCCTCCCTAAATGCTGGGATTACAGGTGTGAGCCACTGCGCCCGGCTATTAGCTGTATGTTTCCTACACAGAATACTCTCGTTCACCCAAGACTATTAAGAGCTTTTGATTTCCAGCTGGGTGCGGTGGCTCATGCCTGTAATCACATCACTTTGGGAGGCCAAGGCAGGAGGATGCCTTGAGGGCAGGAGTTCCAGATGAGTTTGGTCAATATAATGAGACCCC
>NW_012112919.1:6905115-6910932 GCF_000951035.1 Colobus angolensis palliatus | reverse complement strand
TGATTTCCCTCTCTTCTTTCAAAACTGCACTCATCCTTCAAAGCCCAAGTGAGACCCGAAGACCCTGTCTCAAAAAAAGCTTTCCTGATTTCTCTAGTGTAGTTCATTTCTTCCTCAATGCTCCCATAGCACTCATTTAACAGTATTTATGACTTTCTATATTCTATTACTGTTATTACTATCCTATTATTTTTAAATTCTTTTATTATTATCATCTGTTTCCTTACCCTTTAACTCCTAGAGGACAGAGGCTACAATTTAGTCATTTTTCCCTCCTGTAACTTGTTCAGTCCTTAGCACGTAACAGATCATAAATGCTGAACTTAATGGAAGCATTAATACTGAGTAGTCCTAGAAGAGTTGATACAAATTTCCTAAGCCAAACTGAATTCATTTGGGCCAGTATTTGATAGTGGATTAAGAAATCCATCTCAGACTGGGAGCAACGGCTCATGCCTATAATCCCAGCACTTTGGGAGGCCAAGGTGGGAGGATCACTTGTGTTCAAGAGTTTGAGACCAGCATGGGCAACATAGTGAGACATTGTCTCTCCAAAATACAAGAAATTAGCCGGGCATGGGGGTGCACGCCTAGTCCCAGCTCCTCAGGAGGCTGAGGCAAGGTGATCACTTGAACCCAGGATGTCGTCTGCAGTGAGCTGTGATCATGCCACTCAGCCTGGGTGACAGAGTGAGAACCTGTCTCAAAAAAAAAAGCCAGGTGTGGTGGCAGGTGCCTGTAGTCTCAGCTCCTTGGGAGGTTGCGGCAGAAGGATCACTAGAGCTCAGGAGTTATATAGTGTGCTATGCCCATCAGGTATCTGCACTAAGCTCAACATTATTATGGTGACCTCCCAGGAGCAAGGAACCACCAGGTTGCCTAAGGAGGGGTGAACTGGCCCATGTGGGAAACAGAGCAGGTCAAAACTCCCATGCTGATCAGTAGTGGGATTGAACCTGTGAATAGCCACTGTACTCCAGCCTGGGCAACATAGTGAGACCCTGTCACTAGAAAGAAAGATGGGTCCAGGCATGGTGGCTCACGCCTGTAATCCCAGCACTTTGGGCAGCCAAGGTGGGTGGATCACTTGAAGTCAGCAGTTTTAGACCAGCCTGGTCAATATGGTGAAACCCCGTCTCTACTAAAAATACAAAAATTAACCAGGCGTGGTGGCAGGCATCTGTAATACCAGCTACTCAGGAGGCTGAGGCAGAAGAATCGCTTGAACCTGGGAGGCAGAGGTTGCAGTGAGCCGAGATCGCGCCACAGCACTCCACCCTGGGCAACAGAGTGAGACTTGGTCTCAAAAAAAAAAAAAAAAGTGACTTGACCTGCCTTGCCTGTTAGGATAACCTAGAAGTGAGCTATATCCTCAACAGCAGGAACACAGCTTGCCTGGTGATTCCTCCTGCTATAAATCCGTCTGGCACCAATAGCCCCTTTTATGTGTCTACCTCTGCCATTCTTTTCCTTTAGGACAATAGTTCTCGGTGTGTGGCCTAGGAACTCCTGGGAGCTTCAAAGACAAAATTACTGTAGTATTTGCCTTTTTAACGGCTGCCATTTGTACTGATGATGTAAAAGCAATGGTGGGTAAAAGTGCTGGCAACTAAGCAGAAATGAAGACAATGGCATCAAATTGTAGTAGTAGCCATTGTATTCCTCAATGCCATGCACTTGCAACTTTTAAAAGTGCCACTTTATATTAAGAATGTCCTTGATGAAGCCAGGCATGGTGGGTCACACCTGTAATCCCAGCACTTTGGGAGGCTGAGGCAGGTGGATCGCCTGAGGTCAGGAGTTCAAGACAAGCCTGGCCAACACGGTAAAACCTCATCTCTACTAAAAATACAAAAATCAGCTGGGCGTGGTGGGTGCGTGCCTGTAATCCCAGCTACTCGGGAGGCTGAGGCAGGAGAATCGCTTGAACCAGGGTCGGAGGTTGCAGTGAGCCAAGATCATGCCACTACACTCCAGCCTGGTGACATAGTAAGACTCGGTCTCAAAAAAAAAAAAAAGAAAATCCTTGATGAAGCAGTACAAATTATTAATTGTATTAAATCTTGACCCTACAGTACATGTCTTTTTAATATTTTGTGTGAAGAAATGGGAAATATGCCTATAGCACTTCTGCATACAATAGCTGTCTCATGGTTTGTCAAGAAAAAGCACTTGTGCAATTAAACTAACCTTTGGCCTGGTGCAGTGGCTCATGCTCATAATCCAAACACTTTGGGAGGCCAGGGCAGGAGGATTGCTTGAGATCAGGAGTTTGAGACCAGCCTGGGCAACATGGAGAAACCAGATTTGTACAAAAAATTAACTAGGGGTGGACACCACACCCGGCCAGTTTTTTGTACTTTTTTGTAGAGATGGGGTTTCACCATGTCATACAGGCCGGTCTCAAACTCCTGACCTCAAGCGATCCTCCCACCTTGGCCTCCCAAAGTTTTGGGATTATGGGCGTGAGCCACTGTGCCTAGCCCCTCTGCCTATTTTTATTTGGGTTGTCTTTTTCATTGTTGAGTTGCAGGAGTTCTTTACATATTCTGGATACTAGACCCTCATTAGACATGATTTTAAAATATTTCTCTCATTGTTTTCACTTTCAAGTATCCCTTTGATGCACACACCCAAAAAAGCAGACAGTGTCCAATTGCATTCTTTGATGAAGAAGAATACAAGCAGTAAGTCAATTACAGCCTATTTTTTTCTTTTCTTTTTTTCTCTTTCCCTCTCTCTCTCTTTCTTTCTTTGAGACAGGGTCTTGCTCCATTGTCCAGGCTGGAGTGCAGTGGCACAGTGGCAGCTCACTGTGGCCTCGACCTCCCGAGCTCAAGCAGTCCTCCCACCTCAGCCTCCCAAGTAGCTGGGACTCCAGGCATGCACCACTGCACCTGGCTACTTTTTGTATTTTTTGTAATTTTTTGTAGAGATGGGGTGTCACCATGTTGCACAGGCTGGTCTCGAACTCCTGAGCTCAAGTAATCCTCCCTCCTCAGCCTCCCAAAGTGCTGGGATTACAGGTGTGAGCCACTGTGCCTAGCCTATGGTTGTTTTTAAATTAACAGACTAGGCCGGGTGAGGTGGCTCACACCTGTAATCCTAGCACTTTGGGAGGCTGAGGTGGGCGGATCAGGGCGAGGTGGCTCACACCTGTAATTCCAGCACTTTGGGAGGCTGAGGCAGGTGGATCACAAGGTTAAGAGCTCAAGACCATCCTGGCCAACATGGTGAAACCCTGTCTTTACTAAAAATACAAAAATTAGCTGAGCATGGTGGTGTGCGCCTGTAGTCCCAGCTACTCAGGAGGCTGAAGCAGGAGAATCATTTGAATCTGGGAAGCGGAGGTTGCAGTGAGCTGAGATTGTGCCACTGCACTCCAGCCTGGCGACAGAGCAAGACTCCATCTCAAAATAAATAAATAAATAAATAAATAAGTAATTAACTGACAGACTATTTTGGAGGGACAATTTTAGGCTTACAGAAAAATTGAGCAGAAAGTACAGAGAATTCCAGGCTGGGAGCAATGGCTTACGCCTTTAATCCCAGCACTTTCGGAGGCCAAGGAGGAAGGATCACTTGAGCTCAGGAGTTTGAGACCAGGCTGGGCAACATGGTGAAACCCCATCTCTACAAAAAGTAAAAAAAATTAGCCAGGCGCAGTGATGCACGCCTGTAGTCCATCTACTTGGGAGGCTGATGTGGGAGGATCACTTGAGCCCAGAAGGTCAAGACTGCAGTGAGTCAAGATTGCGACACTGCCCCTCCAGCCTAGGCAACAGAGGGAGACTCTGTCTCAAAACAAAACAAAAAAAAGAAAAGAAGAAGAAGAAGAAAGTACAGAGAGTCCCATATCCCCCTTCAGGCTCCCATTTCTCCTGTTATTAACCTTTTGCATTAGTGTGGTACATTTGTTACAACTGATGAGCCAGTATTGGTATACTATTAACATAGTCCAGCCAGGCGCGGTGGCTCATGCCTGTAATCCCAGCACTTTGAGAGGCCGAGGCGAGTGGATCGCCTGAGGTCAGGAGTTCAAGACCAGCCTGGCCAACATAGTGAAAACCCATCTTCACTAAAAATACAAAAAATTAGCTGGGCGTGAAGGCGGATGCCTATAATCCCAGCTACTCAGGAGGCTGAGGCAGGAGAATCGCTTTAAACTGGGAGGCAGAGGTTGCAGTGAGCCAAAACATTGCACTCCAGCCTGGGCAACAAGAGGGAAACTCTGTCTCAAAAAAAAAAAAAATAGTCCATATTGATACATTATAATTAACAAAGTCCATAAGTTACATTAGGCTTTACTTTTTGCATTGTACATTCTATGGGTTTCCACACGTGTGACATGTATCCACCATGACACTATTACAACATCATACAAAATAGTTTCACTTCTATAAAACTCCCCTGTGCTCCACCTACCATTCCTTCCTCCCCCCAGCTCTACCTCCCTGGCAGTCACTGATCTTTTTATTGTCTCCATACTTTAGCCTTTTCAGAATATCATACAGTTGGGGCCAAACGCAGTGCCTCATGCCTGTAATCCCAGCACTTTGGAAGGCTGAAGCAGGAGGATTGCTTGAGACCAGGAGTTTAAGATCATCTTGGGCAACACAGCAAGACCTTGACTCAAAAAAATACATATATACATATACATACATATACATGTATATGTCATATACATGTATATGTATGTCATATAGATGGAATCATAGTTTGTAGTCTTTCCACATTGATTTCTTTCACTTAGCAATATGAATTTAAGATTCCTCCATGTTTTTTAATCGCTTGATAGCTTTTTTTTTTTCCTTGAGATGGATCCCATTATTCCATTATGTTGCCCTGGCTAGTCTCAAACTCCTCAACTAAGTGATTGTCTTGCCTCAGCCTCCAGAAAAGCTGGGAATAGCTGAGACTACAGAAACATGCCATTTTTTTTCCTTTGTAGTACAAGCTAGAAAGCTTTTTTTTTTTTTTTGAGACAGAGTATTGCCCTTTCACCCTGGCTGGAGTACAGTGGCACAATCTGGGCTCACTGCAACCTCCGTCTCCCGGGTTCAAGCGATTCTCCTGCCTCAGCCTCCCGAGTAGCTGGGACTACAGGCACCTGCCACCACGCCCGGCTAATTTTTTGTTTTTTTAGTAGAGACGGGGTTTCACCGTGTTACCCAGGATGGTCTCGATCTCCTGACCTCGTGATCCACCTGCCTCGTCCTCCCAAAGTGCTGGGATTACAGGCGTGAGCCACCGCGCCCAGCCAAAAAAATTTCTAATATGGCAAATATTAAAAGATATAATCCACGTAAAAAAGCTTTTAGGATCTTCTATAATTTCTAACACTGTAAATGGTTCCCAAGACCCAACAGTTTGAGAACTACTTCTCTGGGATGCCTTATTCTTTTCCTGATGGCTAATCCCAGTGGAGGGATTTAGGTATTACAATTCTGTTCCAGACTGTCTGAGAACCTTCTCTGATGGGCCACACTCTACTTACTGCCCTTGCTCTGTATCCCCTCTTCAGTCATGTTGTTCCTGTTTCCCCGGCTGCTTTTTATTTTCCTTCGTTCTTTTCTTCCCGCCTTTTCTTTCCTTTCTCTTTCTTTTTCGCTTTTTGTTTGTTTTTTGAGACGGAGTCTCACTCTGTCGCCCAGGCTGGAATGCAGTGGTGCAATCTTGGCTCATTGCAACCTCCGCCTCCTGGGTTCAAGTGATTCTCCTGCTTCAGCCTCCCGAGTAGCTGGGATTACAGGCGCGCGCCACCATGCCCGGATAACTTTCGTATTTTTAGTACAGACGGGGTTTCACCATGTTGGC
>NW_012112919.1:6890915-6904320 GCF_000951035.1 Colobus angolensis palliatus | reverse complement strand
TTTGCTGTTAGGGGGCTGTAGTCTGAGGGGTTTTGGGACATTGGGGTATCTTGGAGAAGGGGCTGCACTGCAGGGATGTTTCCTATAGTCAGATCATTGAGGCAACCTCATTGAGCCAACCCGGGTGGGCGGAAGCTCTGGGCCGTTGGTGCTGTGATTTCTGTGATTTGAGGTGGAGCCCACCCCCGCACACACATTTTCTCCAATTATTGGTTGCAGATAAAGTACAGAAAGACAAGGCTGAACTGATCTCAGGGCCCAGGCAGGGCAGCCGAATGGGGAAACTCTTGGGTTTTGAGTGGACAGATTTGTCCAGCTGGCGGAGGCTGGTGACCCTGCTGAATCGACCAACGGACCCTGCAAGCCTGGCTGTCTTTCGTTTTCTTTTTGGTGAGTCTAGTTTATGGGTGGGAGCAGTTTGGTTGGGAGTGGGAGAATGACAATCGTCAATTTTTTGGTTGCAAGTAGACTTAGCTCCCTTTTCCTCAGAGCTGAAGATATTGGTATAAAAGAAGAGGTCTTCTCGAAGTTTAGGATTAAACCTAGTTTGCCTCCTCCAGGTAGGATTTACTTGGTGGTCAGAAATGCTTTTTTTCTTATTTCTTTTTCTTAGACGGACTTTCGCTCTTGTTGCCCATTCTGGAGTGCAATGGCGCGATCTTGGCTCACTGTAACCTCCGCCACCCGGGTTCAAACGATTCTCCTGCCTCAGCCTCCCAAGTAGCTGGGATTACAGGCGCCCACCACACCCGGCTAATTTTTTATTTTATTTTATTTTTGTATTTTTAGTAGAGACGGGGTTTCACCATGTTAGCCAGGCTGGTCTCAAACTCCTGACCTCAGGTGATCCACCTGCATCCGCCTCCCAAAGTGCTGGGATTAATGGCACGAGCCACTGTGCCCAGCTAGAAATGCTTTGATCTGAGGCTATATGATATGTAGAGGCCAGGCAGCAGTGACCCATTTTGCTTGTGGCATGAGGTTGCCCAGAGGACTCAGAGAAACAGAGCAGGGGGTCACCGGGGCCATACATTTTGGCTGTGACTCTCTAATTGAGAGCTTCTTAACTGAGGCCGCAGCATGGTGTGCTTGGAATGGTTTTTAGATGTGCGTAGATATTAGTCCCCTTATCCCAGTAGTTCTCAACTGGAGGCAGTTTTGTTCCTTGGGAGACGTTTGGCAATGTTTAGAGACATTTTTAGTTGTCACAAGTTGGGGGAGGAAGAATAGGTGACTGCTGGCATCTGTATAGAGGTCAGGGATGCTCCTAAATGTCCTGTAGTGCGTTGGATAATCCCTCTCAATAAATAATTAACCAGCTCAAAATATGACTAGTCCTGAGGTTGAGAAACCCTGCCTTATCTCAAGCTGGCTTCCTGATCTGAGTAGCCCCTTCTGTTTATTCCCAGGGTGTTGACGAAATGCAACTGTTTTCGGGGTGTGCCAGGAAGCAGAAAAGGTTGAGAAGAACTCCCAGAGCTCTTTTCTTTTCTTCTTTTCTTTTCTTTTCTTTCTTTTTTTTGAGATGGAGTTTCAATCTTGTTGCCCAGGCTGGAGTGCAATGGTGTGATCTTGGCTCACCACAACCTCCACCTTCCGGGTTCAAGTGATTCTCCTGCTTCAGCCTCCTGAGTAGCTGGGATTACAGGCATGCGGCACCACGCCTGGCTGATTTTTTTGTATTTTTAGTAGAGACGGGGTTTCTCCATGTTGGTCAGGCTGGTCTCAAACTCCCAACCTCAAGTGATCTGCCCTTCTTGGCCTCCCAAAGTGCTGGGATTACAGGCATGAGCTACCATGCCCTGCCTCCCAGAGCACTTTCTGAAGCTCAGTAGGTTGGATCTTCATAGCTGTCAAGACCTTAACAGTTTTTATAGCATTTTGTGCAGTTCCCTAATTTAATCCTCTCTGTAGTCCTGTGACATATTCCCCTTCTCACAAATGGGGAATTGGTTAACTGAGCTGCAGGGGCTGTTCTAGATGGCACAACTGATACAGTATTGTGCAGAGTAGGCACTCAATAATTAATACTGAATAAATGGGAGAGCCAAGGTTAGAAAAGAAGTCTGACCCACTCAGACTTCTGGAGCTGCACACTCAACTGTGTTCCACTGTATTCTACTGCTTCCTTAGCTGAGGCCCAATGACCAACTCTCCTATTGCCTTCTTAGGGTTCTTGATGGTGCTAGACATTCCCCAGGAGCGGGGGCTCAGCTCCCTGGACCGAAAATACCTTGATGGGCTGGATGTGTGCCGCTTCCCCTTGCTGGATGCCCTACGCCCACTGCCACTTGACTGGATGTATCTTGTCTACACCATCATGTTTCTGGGTGAGGGCAACTGTGGGAGAGATGGAAATATTGACTGGCCTGCCAGAAACACAGAAATAGAAGCATGCTGGTGAATGGTCAAAGTCTTTGGCACCTTATTTCACTTCTGCTGTGATCAATTTCATACTGTTGACCTGTGTGTCACCTGAGCTGTTGTCCCATAATTCTTTTTAAAATATTAAAATAACATCTAATTTTCATTTAGTTTTACCTGATTATACAATGCTTGATTTTTCTTAATTCCAACCATATCCTGGCCCAGGGAAACTGGGCCTGTGGTGATCTCTTGACCTCTTAATCCTCTCCCTACAAATCCCAGGGGCACTGGGCATGATGCTGGGCCTGTGCTACCGGACAAGCTGTGTGTTATTCCTGCTGCCATACTGGTATGTGTTTCTCCTGGACAAGACATCATGGAACAACCACTCCTATCTGTATGGGTTGTTGGCCTTTCAGCTGACATTCATGGATGCAAACCACTACTGGTATGAGTTTGGGGGGACAAAGGGGAGGGGTGGCTGGGTCAGGATGGTTATCAGAGATAGGGGCCCAGTGAGGTTCTAGAATTTGCTCCAGTCAGGATATTTTCAGTCATGCTTTGCAAAATATGGTTCCAAGGTCACTTTGATCTGGGTGGATTTGGGAGGGGAAAGGGCCAACTAGTTGGAGCACTTGGGATGACAAAAAGCAAAATGTCTCCATCCCACCCCTTCATTCTTTCCATATCTCCCCAGGTGCCTTGATTTATTCACCTCTTGTAACCCACTTAGAGAGAAAAAGAGAATACTAAAGCCAGACATAGCTGTTTTCAGATACTTTAAGGGTGGTTACGTAGAAGAGGGAGCAGACTTTCTCTGTGTGAGCCCAGAAGGGCAGAGTTAGAGCCAAAAGTAGAAGTTGCTGTGAGGCAGAGTTCACGTCAGGAGAAGAGGGCCCACCAGGGCTGTTCATTGTTGCTGTTCTGGGAGGAGGTAACCCTTCCCCATTTCTGGCTTAGGTGACTGTCTCCCAGGGGAGTTGGAGAAGGGATTTGGAGATGAGGTGGCAGGGCAGATGACCTTAAGGATTCTTTATATGTTCAGTGAGAAGCAATAAAATAGGTGTCAATAAAATGAGTTTGGGGAAAAAAAATCTCAAACATTGAATTCATTAACAGTCATTAAGTTTTATTTATTTTTCTTTTTATTTATTTATTTTTAAATAGAGATGGGGTCTCGCTTTATTGCCCAAGCTGGTTTTGAACTTCTGGGCTCAAGCAATCCTCCCACCTCGACCTCCCAAAGTGCTGGGATTACAGGCATGAGCCACTGCGCCCGGCCTGTTTGTTAATACACACATACAAATACCCCTTTGGTAAAATTTGAAACTCATTCAGAATGGCCAGCTCTGATCTTAGAGAATTGAGTCAGTTTTGATAGAATATCTCTGAAAAGTTCTGTTGTAGGGGTATTTGTTGAGATGGAGTCTCACTGTGTCACCCAGGCTAGAGTGCAGTGGCGTGCTGATAGCTCACTGCAGCCTCAACCTTCTTGGGTTCAGGAGATCCTTCCATCTCGGCCTCCAGAGTAGCTGGAACAACAGGTGTGTGCCTCCACACTCAGCTAATTTTTAAAATTTTTTGTAGAGACAGGATTTCACTATGTTGCTTAGGCTAGTCAGAAATTTCATTTTTATGACTTCATGCATTTTGAAAAAATCACATGTCATTTATTCAGGGTTTTCCACATGGCAGGCACTATACTAAATATTTAGAATTTTTCCTCATTAAAACCCTATAACATCGATGGTGCTGTTCACATTTTGTTTTTTGGAGTCAGGGTCTTGCTCTGTCTCCGAGGCCAGAGTGCAGTGGTGCAGTCATAGCTCACTGCAACCTCAAACTCCTGGACTCCAGCGATTCTCTCACTTTAGCTTCCCAAAATGTTGGTGGTATAGGCATGAGCTACTGAGCCTGGCCTGTTTCCATTTTAAAGATAAAGAAGCTGAGTATTGGACAGTGAAGAATTTGCCTAAGGTCAGCTAGCGGTTAAGAAACGGAAGTAAGTCCAGGTGTTCTTGACTGCAGAGTCCAGTGCTCTTGACCAGAGTGTAAGCTGCCTCTTTCCCAGCTTCTACTTCTTGAAAACATGCTTTGCTTCTGCTTCCCCAGAGTACATCTGGTGTTAGTAGCCTGGGTTTATCAGTTCTCTTCCAGAATACAAGCTTTTAGCAGGGACCCTCTTATACTGGATCCTGGCATCCAGGTCTATGAAACGTTAGTTTATGTTGTGTGTTACTCTGCTGTTGAGTGTTTTGATTTTTTTTTTTTTTTTTTTTTTGAGACGGAGTCTCGCTCTGTCGCCCAGGCTGGAGTGCAGTGGCGCAATCTCGGCTCACTGCAAGCTCTGCCTCCCAGGTTTACGCCATTCTCCTGCCTCAGCCTCCCGAGTAGCTGGGACTACAGGCGCTGCCATCTCGCCCGGCTAGTTTTTTGTATTTTTTAGTAGAGACGAGGTTTCACCGTGTAGGCCAGGATGGTCTCGATCTCCTGACCTCGTGATCCACCCGTCTTGGCCTCCCAAAGTGCTGGGATTACAGGCTTGAGCCACCGCGCCCGGCCTGATTTTTTTTTTTTAAAGATAATACAATGCATATTTATTTACACACACATAGCTTTTCAAACACTCCAAATTCCTTCCCTTTTTCAGTAATTTTCTAGTATTGTAGTCCTTTTTTCCTGATTTGATCCATTACAACAAACTCAACTGTGAGCTAACAAGAAATACTGAATTTTTGCTGTTATAACTTAATAGCAATATTTCTTCTATGACTTGTATAATCACGTTAGAATTTGCTCATATAATTCTAAAAGGTCTCAGAATAACCAGGGAGGATATGGGAGATGTGCCCAGGATAGATAGGATTATCGTGTATAAAAGGAAAGATGGAGATGTAGCTGGATTAAGCAGCACCCCCCCTATGTTTACCTCCCTTGGTATAGGTCCGTGGACGGTCTGCTGAATGCCCGTAGGAGGAATGCCCACGTGCCCCTCTGGAACTATGCAGTGCTGCGTGGCCAGGTACAGCATTTTAGGACAGAGGGAGGAGCTCCTTGACAGCCATGTGGTCAGCATGGCCATCCCACTGCCAGACTACACTCTCCGCTGCCTCCCTGGATCTTCTGTTTTTACCCTTTGCTGGAAAGCTAGGCTGGCTTCTCATTTTTTCCAATCCCTTAATCTCTGAATTCTCTCATTTGTCAAGGAAAGACTAGAGCTTTGTCCCTGCTAGATTGGAATCTTCATGACAAAGAAAAAGGATTCAGTCTGTGCTTTATGACTTCTTCCTTGGTGCCTGATACTGTCGCTGGCATTGGTTGGATGTCAGTAAATGCTGGTTGGATGAGTGAATTTCTGAGATGAATGAATAGAAGACGGGGTCTATTCTTCCTTGGGCCCTGGACTCAGATCAGTATTTATTTTATTCATTTAAAAAATATGTAAGTAGATTATTTGGGTCAAGGACTATACTATCTGGGTCAAGGACTGTAACTCAGGAGCATGGATTAAAGTTGTCCTAACTATATGTTCCTTATTTTATTCTTGCCTATCTGTAGAAAAGATTCTTTTGGCTTGAACTTTGTGTTACATTTTATTTTCAGATCTTCATTGTGTACTTCATTGCGGGTGTGAAAAAGCTGGATGCAGACTGGGTTGAAGGCTATTCCATGGAATATTTGTCCCGGCACTGGCTCTTCAGTCCCTTCAAGTGAGTGGCAGTCAGGGTGGAGGCCTCTTGGAGGCATGGGGACAGAGCAGGTGACTCATCTCTCTCAGTAATGGCACCTGTTCCTACTTTGCCTGAATTTGCCACATGCCTTTGTTTGTCCACTCATCTCCCTATTCAGCAGAAGCAGAGTCAGAAGAAGCAGAAGTGGTATCAAAAGACTGAGCCCTAGCTGCTCTTGGGAGATATATGGTATAGATGGGCAAGAAAGGAAAAGAAATTTAAAAAGGAAAGGAAAGAGCCAGAACTGGCTGACTTGGTGAGTGAGCCAGTGCTCTTAGCAACTGCCTTGGATGGTGTCTGTGTCCTTGCCTTGCCACTGTAGCCTCCCATCAGAGCCCTGCAGCTGATGTACTGAGAAGATGGGCACTCACTGTGTAGGCTCTGACAAAACCATTATTACCACTTCCACAAAACAAAGGGTCACCTCTCTGATTTCTGTCTTCTTCCCATTTCTTCTTTCCTCTTGTTTTACTTTATTCTCTTTCTTCTTCCCTGTTATTTTCCAGTCCCTGGAGTTTGACTTCATTATTATGTTAGCGAAGCATTTACCTTTTAACGTTTCCTCTCACTCATGACCTCCGTGGGGAACCTGCCTTCCACAACACACACACATCTCAGTCAAATTTTGTCCTAGGAGATCTGCCCTTGCTTATTACAGAGGATATGTTAGAAAACATTGAACACCCAAAGTTGTGAAAATGTAGAGGGGGCTGGGCATGGTAGCTCATTCCTGTAATCCCGGCACTTTGGGATGCTGGGGTGGAAGGATTGCTTGAGTCCAGGAGTTCAAGACCAGCCTGAGCAACATAAGACCCTGTCTCTACAAAAAAAACTAAAAAAACAGGCATGGTGGCTTGTGCCTGTGGTCCCAGCTACTTGGGAGGCTGAGGCAGGAGGATTGCTTGAGCCCAGGAGTTTGAAGCTACAGTGTGCCATGATCATGCCACTGCCTTCCAGCCTAGGTGACAGAGTGAAACTTCGTTTGAACAACAACAACAAACAACCTAGAGGAGTGTCTTCATGGGTGGATTATGTACCTTAGGCATCTACCCAGCCACTGGAGTAGCCAAGGCACATTCGTGCTGTGAATGTGCTTTGACTGATGTGTTCTCCAGTGGGCTGGTGCTTGAACTTTCTCCATATGTTTGCAGACTGTTGTTGTCCGAGGAGCTGACTAGCCTGCTGGTCGTGCACTGGGGTGGGCTGCTGCTTGACCTCTCAGCTGGTTTCCTGCTCTTTTTTGATGCCTCAAGATCCATTGGCCTCTTCTTTGTGTCCTACTTCCACTGCATGAATTCCCAGCTTTTCAGCATTGGTCAGTACCTGTAGCCTGGTAGGAAACAGGAACCATAGTTCTGCAGGAAGGGATGCTAATAGCCAGAGGCATTGTTTGGGAGTGGGAGAGGGTGGTGTGAGCAGTAGCTAAATTGAACCCAGGGTAGTCACTATGAAGTAGGCATAAATGGGGATAAGAGGATTGGGACTTCTGGGCTCAGTATGTTGTACAGTAAGGAATCTCCAGGAAGAACAAATATCTTACAGTTAAGAACTACTTTCCGGCTGGGCATGGTGGCTTACGTTTGTAATCCTAGCACTTTGGGATGCAGAGGCGGGTGGATCACCTGAGGTCAGGAGTTTGAGACCGGCCTGGCCAATATGGTGAAACCCTGTCTCGACTAAAAATACAAAACTTAGCTGAGCATGGTGGCGCATGTCTGTAATCCCAGCTACTTGGGAGGCTGAGGCAGGAGAATTGCTTGAATCCAGGAGGCAGAGGTTGCAGTGAGCTGAGATCATGCCACTGCACTCCAGCCTGGGCAACAGAGCAAGAATCTCTCAAAAAAAAAAAAAAAAAAAAAGAACTGCTTTCCTTTTCAGTGAAACACCTGGGAGAAGTCTCCTAAGGGAACAGGGTTGAAGAGGCCCAACCAAACTCCTCCTGAAATTTGTATTTTCTCCCTGCTTTCTTAGGTATGTTCTCCTACGTCATGCTGGCCAGCAGCCCTGTCTTCTGTTCCCCTGAGTGGCCTCGGAAGCTGGTGTCCCACTGCCCCCAAAGGTTGCAAGAACTGTTGCCCCTCAAGGCAGCCCCTCAGCCCAGTGTTTCCTGTGTGTATAAGAGGAGCCAGGGCAAAGGTGGCCAGAAACCAGGGCTGCGCCATCAGCTGGGAGCTGCCTTCACTCTGCTCTATCTCCTGGAGCAGCTATTCCTGCCCTATTCTCATTTTCTCACCCAGGTTTGTAGGGGCTGTGGAGTGTACCCTGGGCTTAGAAAGGGATGGATGACAACAGTTGGGAAAGAAGGGCTGGTTTTGCAGCCCCTTCTTGGTAGGGGATGGGGTCAGTGTGAGAAGCATTGAGCTGAATCCCCTCTGCGCTGCCTTCCCAGGGCTATAACAACTGGACAAATGGGCTGTACGGCTATTCCTGGGACATGATGGTGCACTCCCGCTCCCACCAGCATGTGAAGATCACCTACCGTGATGGCCGCACTGGCGAACTGGGCTACCTTAACCCTGGGGTGAGATGTCTGATGCTGACAATTTACTGTTCTTCAGAGCCCACTTGTGCTTTGGGGTCTTGTTTTGTCTTACACACACCATAAAGCAGAACAAATTTGAGTCTGCTTTGCCTTTTCTCAAGAGCCAGATTGAACTATCTTTTGTGTGGGTTGAGATAGGGCAATGTCATTCATTTCCTTTAACTGAGATTAGATTTAGGAAAAGTAAGCACCACTAGCCCAGCAATGAAAAATTCCTTCCCAAAGGCAAGTTCCATTTTTTTCTAGCCAGAATGGGCAGCAGGCAGGGATCTCATTGTGCCATTGGCAGTGCATGACCTGTCTTGGAAGTTGATAATGATATGGTGGGACTAATATGGGGGTTTGGGGCAGGTATTTACACAGAGCCGGCGATGGAAGGATCATGCAGACATGCTGAAGCAATATGCCACTTGCCTGAGCCGCCTGCTTCCCAAGTATAATGTCACTGAGCCCCAGATCTACTTTGATATTTGGGTCTCCATCAATGACCGCTTCCAGCAGAGGTGGGCAAGGGGAGCAGAGAGTGGGAAAAAAATGAAGCACAGTTCTTTTTACCAAGATGAACAGCCCTTGCTTCCTGGTATTTGTCTTGCTTAAAAGGCTGTCCTTCCTCTAGTGCATGTCCCCATTGATCTGGTTGTGGGCATAGCTGGTTGCTTCCAGCAGGGGGCACCATCATCCAGGAGAAAAGTGAGTTGACTTGTTCTTTTAAACACTGTTAACACAATGCTTTCTCAGGTAGCCGCTAACCCCCATTACTCCCAGTGCTCCAGATCTCTTCTGCCTTCTCTCTCTGCCCTGGACTGGCAATAACATGCTGACATAGGCCATTTCTTCTACTTCTATTCCCTGTCCTTGGGAATGATGAAAGGGACAGAACTGGAAGTTCTGGTGGGTGGGTGGTTGTGATGTCCTTAGAACATGGTTTTCTTTCCTAAGGATTTTTGACCCTCGTGTGGACATCGTGCAGGCCGCTTGGTCCCCCTTTCAGCGCACATCCTGGGTGCAACCACTCTTGATGGACCTGTCTCCCTGGAGGGCCAAGTTACAGGAAATCAAGAGCAGCCTGGACAACCACACTGAGGTGGTCTTCATTGCAGATTTCCCTGGTATGGAGGAAAGTGAGGAGAGGCTTTTCTGTCTTTCCTTCTGACTTCCTTGGCTAGGGACATTCCATGTGGTGGGAGGGGAGAGGGAATATTTTTGAAACCTAAGGAGATGATGGTGGTAAAGGTGTGATGTCTCTGTTCTGGCTGGGAGTGAGTTCACTCTACCATAGGGTGGAATGATGAACTCTGTTGGTCTGGCAGGACTGCACTTGGAAAATTTTGTGAGTGAAGACCTGGGCAACACTAGCATCCAGCTGCTGCAGGGGGAAGTGACTGTGGAGCTTGTGGCAGAACAGAAGAACCAGACTCTTCGAGAGGGAGAAAAAATGCAGGTATTTTGCTGGGATTAACAACAGCAGAAAGAGCTGAGCGCAGTGGCTTACACCAGTAATTCCAGCTTCTTAGGAGGCTGAGGTGGGAAGCCAGGAATTCACAGTCAGCCTGAGCAACATAGTGAGACCCCATCTCTAACAATTTAAAAAATAATGGCAGAAAGCTTAAATGAGCAAAGTTCATTTATTATAGACTGAAAATATTTTACCATAGCAGTAATGCAGTGGAGCTCAAAAAACAAGGGCCCCTTGGACTGTGAATAGCCTCATCCAGGATTCTAGAGGTCAGTTACTTTCAATTCCAAAACACAATTGAGTAGAAAGAAGCCAAGAGTCAGAGTAGGGAGGCCATAGGCTGGCTAGAGAAAAGCTGATGAAATTTATCCATTTCTTCTCCCTTGTCAGTTGCCTGCTGGTGAGTACCATAAGGTGTATACGACATCACCTAGCCCTTCTTGCTACATGTACGTCTATGTCAACACTACAGAGCTTGCACTGGAGCAAGACCTGGCATATCTGCAAGAATTAAAGGAAAAGGTGGAGAATGGAAGTGGTGAGTGTATGAACATTTGGACTGAGATAGCCATAGCCCCTGGTTTCAAGAAGTCAGGGTTATGAATGATGTTCTAGCCATTCAAGAGTGAACTTGAAGTCTCTAGCTGGCAGAAGGGGAGTTCTAAGGGGAGAGAGTGATCCATCTCAGTGATTCCTTTTTTCTGTCTTCCGGGCAGAAACAGGGCCTCTACCCCCAGAGCTGCAGCCTCTGTTGGAAGGGGAAGTAAAAGGGGGCCCTGAGCCAACACCTCTGGTTCAGACCTTTCTCAGACGCCAACAAAGGCTCCAGGAGATTGAACGCCGGCGAAATACTCCTTTCCACGAGCGATTCTTTCACTTCTTGTTGCGAAAGCTCTATGTCTTTCGCCGCAGGTAAGTTCACAACAGTATTTGTCATTGCCATCATATGTTGGCAAGCTTGGTAACTTTCCCCCGTGGGGGGTAACACTAGAGACTCATACAGGAAAGGACAGTTTAGCTCTAGATATCTTTTTCTGCCATTCTTCTCCTTGATTTACTGGAAGAATAAGTGGCCTATATCTGATGGCCTGCTTTCTTGTTCTGCCTTAGCTTATCTCTAGCCTCTCTGTGGGCTGTTCCTACCCTATCCTGGAATCCTCTACCAGACTGTATAAAGAGTGGAGTACCCTTCCAGACGAGAGATGGAGGGTCACTTGGGGCGAGATTCCCATATATGCCTGTGTGGGAAGAGCGAGGACCAGGTGCCTTCTAAGGGCTTTAGCTGAAATTCTTCTGGTGAAACAGGAGTTTGAACTTGGTCTGCTTTTTCCTGTTTTTCAGCTTCCTGATGACTTGTATCTCACTTCGAAATCTGATATTAGGCCGCCCTTCCCTGGAGCAGCTGGCCCAGGAGGTGACTTATGCAAACTTGAGACCCTTTGAGCCAGTTGGAGAACCGAGTCCTTCAAACATGGATACTTCACATCCTAATCCTCCTGAGTCAAATCCTGATCCTGTCCACTCAGAGTTCTGAAGGGGGCCAGATGTTGGGTGCAGATGTAGAAGCAGCCAGTCACAGACCCATTCTATGCAATGGACATTTATTTGAAAAAAATTCTCAAAAGTTTTTTGCATTTTTTTTTTTTTTGGTCTAAAGCTGTTTTTAACTCCAAGATTATAACTTAGAGGAACCAAGGAAATAAAGCAAATAAGATTTAACAACCCAAGATTGAGAGGCCAGGAGGAGGTTAGAAGCAATGTGAAACTGTCTTCCTAGGATAAGATGGTAAGAGTAAGGTTTAAAGTGGCTTTTTGGGGCCTGGGTGCCATGGCTTATGCCCATAATCCCAGCATTTTGGGAGGCTGAGGCGGGCAAATCACTTAAGACCAGGAGTTCGAGACCAGCCTGGCCAACATGGCAAAATCCCCATCTCTACTAAAAATACAAAAATTAGCTGGATGTGGTGGCAGGTGCCTGTAATCCAACTACCCACGAGATTGAGGCATGAGAATCACTTGGGCCTGGGAGGCGGAGGTTGCAGTAAGCTGAGATCGAGCCACTGCACTCCAGCCTGGGCAACAGAGCAAGACTTCGTCTCAAAATAAATAAATAAAGTGGCCCTTGGGGAAAAGCAATTTAATATACCACGATGAGTAGCTAACCGTTCCCAAGTGTTTGCTATGTGCTACACACCGTGTGAGCAGTGTTACCTGCCTTATCACATTAGGCTGAGAAGTAAAATAATTTGCCCAAAGACATACAGCTAGTGAGGGATGGACTGATGGTCTGAACTTAACGTCTATTTGACTTAAGGTCCCGCACCCTACCACTTGTAATACTTCAGCATCACTGATAATCTGAAATAACGTAGCTTAAAACATGTTTTCTTAATTAAAAGTCTAATTGGATGGTGGTCAGGTTGTAAATACACATAAATTTACCTTCCTTGCAATTTGGGTTCCTTCTTTGTTCCTATTATCTGTATACACCCAGTAAGTGTTTCACGAGCCAAACTCTGACTTATGAGAGCAGTCAGAATAGCAGCATTAAAGTTAAATAAGGAAATCTAGATGATTGCTACATTTTCTCTAAAAATAAGCTTAGTATTTGGTATTATTCTAGCCTTTAGTGAGCAGAAGGGGAGGTAAAGTAAGAATTAACCAAATTTAGTAAGGGATTGGGGAATGCTTAGACATTTTGTACGTTTGGGTGTACAAGGGTAACTCAGCTCCTCAGTTCAGTGAAAATTAAAAGGGTTGGCACTGAGCGAGGAAGTGAGAATGCAGGGTTATAAGAAAGGATCCCTGCTTTGGGAGGTCATGGACTTGTAGCAGGGACTGGTAGTAAATTGGCAGTCTCAGTAACTTCTGTAAATAATTATATCTCTTTTTGCAGGCTTCTCTTCTCATACTCTCCCCTACTCCTCCTTGGACAGTGTTCCCAGGGTTCTTTCCTAAGCCACTGCCTTTTCACTATACATACTTCAGATGATTGTGTCTACTTCAGGATTTCCAATGATGCTAGGTTTCTTTCCTGTGCCCTAGACATATAGGTCTAAGTTCCACCTGGATATCCCACAGAGCTGTCAAGCTCAGTTCATCCTAAACAGAACTTACATTCACCCCCAACTCAGACTTGCTTATTCTTTATTATTGAATGGCAGCTCTATACCTTAACCAAGCTGTTATCTCTAGGTCATCAGCCTTGACTCTTCCCTTTTCCTTGCTTTTTGCTTTTTTTTTTGAGACAGAGTCTCGCTCTGCCCCCAGCCTGGAGTGCAGTGGCCGGATCTCAGCTCACTGCAAGCT
>NW_012112919.1:6888701-6890415 GCF_000951035.1 Colobus angolensis palliatus | reverse complement strand
GCCCGTCTCGGCCTCCCAAAGTGCTGGGATTACAGGCTTGAGCCACCGCGCCCGGCCAAATCTATTTTTTTTTTTTTTTTAAAGGCAGGGTTTCACTCTGTCACTCAGGCTGGAGTTCAGTGGCATGATCTTGGCTCACTGCAGCCTCCACCTCCTGGGTTTAAGTGATTCTCTCACTTCAGCCTCCCATGTAGCTGGGACTACAGGTGCCCACCACCACGCCCAACTAATTTTTGTATTTTTAGTAGAGACGGAGTTTCCCACATTGGCCAGGCCGGTCTCAAACTCCTGACCTATCCACCTGCCTTGGCCTCCCAAAGTGCTGGGATTACAGGTATGAGCCACCACACCCAGCCAAATCTGTTTTCATCACTACCTATATCTGTATTTTCAACCCTTGTATTAGCATTAGTTAGGGATAGACCAGACAAGGCCGACATGTTAGTTGTCAAGCAGATTGCCTCCCTCCCCCACCACTGAGGAGGCCAAGTGGGGTTTGGTGGAAAATCCCTAATTCATTCAAGGTATTGTATGGGCAAGCAATGGCTGTGGTGCAGGGTCCCCTGATTACTTTGTAAGCATGCGTGGGAGGGACGCTGATTTTCAATTCTTTTGCAGATCTTTTCTCATAGTAACATGATAGAAGATACTTGGCACTATGTCATTTGCCAGCAAGTTTAGCTCTTCTGTTTCCCAAACTCACTGTACCTACTTGACTGGTAACAAAAGTCCCAAGAGTTATTTGGTAGAAGACACTTGGAAAAGTATTTTTCTGAATATAGGCAAGGATGCTGCCTTCCTCAGACTGTTAGTATACCAACTCTCTGACCGATTTTTCCAAGGAAAATGTTGGGGGTAGGGTGAGGTGGAAATAAAGGCTGTTCGGTGGGGTAGAGTTGGGTTGCAACTGTAGCCATTCTAAAAATGGGCTATTCATGTCCTTTTAGCCAAAAGACTTTAGTTTACATCCTCCTCATTCTACTCTCAGGATTTGGATCTTTGCCCCTGATGGGTATCCATCCCCTTTGAAACTTTAGAAAGGCAGGTTATATACAGAATTTTCAACCTAAAGACATTCCCTTAAGTCATACTTCATGCTTTGATTCTTAACTATTTATAATCACCCTTATCATCCCATGCTGTTATGCTTTCCCTCCTTTGCTTCTGTTCTCTGTGGCCTAATGTTCACCCACCACCTTAACTACCTTTAGGATACTTTTCCCTTAGGCTGGGCAGGACACTATCCCTAGTCCACAAGCTCCTTGAAGGTTGGGGAATCTGTTTACTTAGCAAATACTGAATATAACCTTAAAGCGGTTACTTTTGAAAACTTATGCTATCTACCAACTTAGAGGCACCTATCCATGCTCATTCCCCGAATGTAGCCAATATGGTTATCTGCAGTGTATTTGGTATCTAAAAACTCCTTTATGAAACTGCGACTTGTTCTGGAACATTTCAATTACATGCAAAATTCAGGTTCTCGAGTTGGAACAAGTCTAACTGATACACCTGCAGAGGTTTTAACCTTGCCCTCCCCCTACTTCCCAACAGGTTTCCAAGTTTTTTGAGAAGGAGCCTTGCTCTGGCCCAGGCTGGAGTGCAGTGGTGCCATCTCAGCTCACTGCAACCTCTATCTCCTGGGTTCAAGCGATTCTCCTGCCTCAGCCTCCTGAGTAGCTGTGATTACAGGCACCTGCCACCACACCCAGCT
>NW_012112919.1:6881053-6887936 GCF_000951035.1 Colobus angolensis palliatus | reverse complement strand
CCCAGGCCGGAGTGTGGTGGTGCGATTTCAGCTTACTGCAAGCCCCACCCCTCAGGTTCACGCCATTCTCCTACCTTAGCCTCCCATGAGTAGCTGGGACTACAGGTAGCCACCACCACAACCAGCTAGTTTTTTGTATTTTTAGTAGAGATGGGGTTTCACTGTTAGCCAGGATGGTCTTGTGATTTGCCCACCTTGGCCTCCCAAAGTGCTGGGATTACAGGTGTGAGCCATGGTGTACAGCCTCCAGATTTCAGGTCTCCAGGCAAGCAGGCATAAGCAAGCATTCCCTGGCTCTACATTTGCAGAAGAGTAAAAAGCTGGACTACCATTCAGATGCTACTAGAAATGTATTCCAAGCATGTAGCTCCTATGTTCAAGGCCAGTGTTGGTCTATGGATTTTCTATACAACCTGCCATAAATGAAATTTGAGCCTCTGGAAATTGATAGCATTTTGTTTTAATTTCATCTGCATATTTATCTCTGCAAGATAAAATAGAAATCATGCTTTAGAACTTCTCAAATGGGAACATGAAACTACAGCCCTTAAAACGAAGCTCATAATTTAAAAATGTATGCAGATTAATAGGCTTAAATTGCCAGGACTTGGACATTACCCACTTTTAGTGGGTTTTATGCCTTCAATAGTTTGAAGCTCTGGATCTTGGTTGAAAACTTAAAAATGGCACTGAATGGCTACTGCAATAAGGACACATGAATTTTGGCCCAAGTAGAGTAGGACCAAATCTTGCTTAGGCCTTTAAATGCCTACAGTGGGTCTAGGGATTGAAGTTATTTTCCTTAATTATGGCTAATTATGGATTGCAATTGAGGGTTAGAGATACACAGATTCTCAGGTCATATTCGTATGATAGCATTTTTTAAGAGCCAAAGTCTGTCACCCAGGCTAGAGTGCAGTGGCTTGATAATGGTTTGCTAGAGCGCAGTGGCTTGATAATGGTTTGCTACAGCTTCCAACTTCTATGTTCAAGTGATCCTCCTACCTCAGCCTTTCGAACTGTTGGGATTACAGGCATGTACTACCATGCCTAGCCCCAAAGCACTGTAACAGAAATGAGTAACAGACATAGTTAAGGTAGAACCTAGCATTTTATTTAGATCTTCATTAAACTGTTGGAATTGAGAACCAGACATACGTAATAAACCTCCAAAAATAGATCCTGAAAGGCACTTTCTGCTTAGGGCAAGCAGTCATGGAATAAGCATGTAAACAAGCTGGCTTCTCTGTACCACACCAGCCAAGTCAGCTTTCTCCATGGCCAGCCGCACCAGCTCTGCCCTCCCTTCTGTTAACACCAGCCAGACCCCCTGTAGGTCTAACCCAAGGTTTTTCTGTAGGACACCTTGGCCTACCTGGGAATGCTGGAAACATGTTAAAGGAATCATGGTGTTGAGAGAAAAAAAAAAAAAATCTTTTAAAAGCTGCCATCTGAGGTGATGGCTTCTCTGTACTTACGCCATACCCCAGAATACAATAAATAAGCAATTAGAAAACGTTCAAGTATGAAGGGATTTCCTCCTCCCCGCCAAAAAGCACTGCTCTCTGAAGGAAGCTGGTTTCTCTGTAGCTACACCAGCTGTTCAGAAAGCTCATTGGACCTGGTTTTGAAAATAAAACAAAGTTAAAACCCTGGGAGGAGTTATTGTGCAGTGTGGAGTACTCAGGCTTTCTTATAAAGAAAAAAAAAAGTTATCTGGTACCAAAGTGTGCAACCTACAGACCCTCAGGTACTGCCCTGTGACTTCTCTGTATGACATCACAAGGCTGCCAAGTGCCTGTTTTTCTAGAACTAGTAGTTGGTGAGGTTTGGCTAGTGCTGAAACCATGCATAGGATTGGTTTACTAAATTAAAACCTTATTACGTACGTCCTCCAAAAGACAGCTGAAAGTGGAGAGATTTTGATTTGGTGCTGTTAGAGGTGGCAATTAAGAGCATAAGCACCAGGGAGATGGTTTAATGGTAACTGCCTTTTTTTGATGTCAGGCTAGAGCTCCAACTGGGAACTTGCGTTACATGCAAGATTGATTGGATAGGGAACACTCCCTGACAAAAGAGCTACATAATTAGAAGTGGATCAAGTTACAGGGAGGGTAAGGGGAAAGCTTCACATTCATAATAGAGCTCAAGACATTACAAATTCATGCTGACAGGGCTGTGGCATTGCCAGACAGGCTGTAAGTGGAACTACAAGTACTTTACGTGCACATTACAAGGACATTTTCAGCATCTGGTGGGAAAGTCAATGCAATTATGACTTTGGAGCGTTGGGTGATAGGGCACAAAGGTTCAATTTCAAAGCATTATTTACTACAGTGTTGTTTCTAGGCAGTTACATGGATCACCTATGCTCACTAAATTCATTATAATGGTGAACAAAACACCTAGGGACAGAATAGCAAGCCCAACTTACAGTCCCCCACAAAAGCTAAAATTCATGTCATTGACTAGAGTGACTGCAAGTGATCAGGAGCTGAAAGAGGACAGGAAAATTTAGGAAGGAGGGCCCTTTCCCTCAGAGCTTGAAGGCTTCTCTGTAGCCTACGCCAACAAGTCTGGGGAAAAAAGGCTAACACTTTCAATATTTAAGCTTTTTGGGCACTTCCCATGGGAAGCTGTCCCTACCAAAGTGGCCATAGGCTGCAGTCCTCTGATAAATTGGCTTCTTCAGATCCAGATCCCTGGAATATACAAGTCCGTAACTTAATATGTAGCAACAAATTAAAATAAAGCAAAACAATCAGCAAGACTCATTTTCAAGAGCTCTGGCAAATGAGTTCTCTGGGATATGCTAGGAAAAAAATTTGTGGCAGAAGTGTTACTTCCCTGGTGTCCAAACTCCTTGCACAGTCCTTATTAGTAACTATAGTTGTTTTTCCGTCCCTGGCTCAACAAATACGAAAACTTGTCATTATTCTGAGAAATTTCAATTGTCAAAAAGCTCATCTGAGATCCAAGAATACTTACCAAAGTCCCGCTGCCCACACCCTACCATGGTTTTTACATTGTAACAAGCCTTGAGCATCCCACTTTATCTCTATTTTCTTAACACCCTTAGGTAAGAGCACAAAGCTCTCAAATACCAAATCTGGAAGATTCTCTAGAGTGGTTAGCCTAAGCCATGGAGCACCATAATTTTAAATTTCTCTAATAACTAAGTCTTAACTAAGGCAGCAGTTCAAAACTGTTCTAGGAATTAAAATATATTTCCATTTGAGGAGTCTTCCTTCACACCTTCACCTCCTCAGCTTTAAGTATATATATACACACCCACACCCTCAATACTTGACTAGCAATAGGCTTTACCATCTTTACCTGACAATGACCCCAGGGCGGAGATCGAAATTCTTCTTCACAATCTCTAATAGCTCTCTCTCACTCTTCTGAGAGGTACCATAATGGAAAATGGAGATAGATAATGGATGAGAAACTCCAATAGCGTAAGAGACCTAGAAGGATTCAAATGTCGTAAGAATCAGTGATTGAAAAGACCCACATACTTGTGTAATACATTGGTATAAAACAAGCAGTTAAGTAGATTACTACTAAATACCCTCCCACTTACATGACTTTTAATCGTTGCAGTCATATAAAGAGTATATACCTGAACAAGAACCCTCCGGCACAGACCTCCTTTAACAAGGGATTTTGCCACCCAACGAGCAGCATAAGCAGCTGAACGGTCGACCTTGGTATAATCCTTTCCTGAAAAGGCACCTCCTCCATGAGCACCCCAACCGCCATAAGTGTCCACAATGATTTTCCGTCCGGTCAAACCAGCATCACCCTGAAATTACAGGATTTAAGTTACTTTATGCCTAGTGCTTTCCAAGTGGATACGGTTGCCTATTCTGAATTCACTCAGCAAATATCCTCCGATGATTCACATGTAGGTTTCAGAAAGCCTGAAAAAAATGTAGTGGCCAAAATTTTAAGTAACCATCAAAAATCTAGAAAATGCAATGAAATGACATTACCTGAGGCCCACCAATAACAAATCTGCCACTTGGCTGTAGGTGGTAGATTGTATCCTCATCAAGGTATTTTGCAGGCACAACTGCTTTGATGACTTTCTCCTTTAGGGCATCCCTCATCTCATCAAGACAAACCTCTTCATCATGCTGAACAGATATAACAATTGTGTGGACTCTGATGGGAAGCACAGCACCTCGATCCTGCATATACTGCACAGTAACCTTGAAGGCAACACAGGTCATCAGAACAGTATACCAAACAATAGCTTTGTATTTGTTTCTCTACCTGAAGTTACAATACAGCAAAACAAATGCTTTTTCAGTTAGCTATTATCAAAATTATGGATCTTCTATGCTGATGTAATGAGACAACCAAGCTTTATGATCATCACTTACTTGAGTTTTAGAATCAGGGCGTAACCAAGGCAAAGTGCCATTACGGCGCAGTTCTGCTAGTTTGGCATTTAGCTTGTGTGCCAAGACAATGGTTAAAGGCATACACTCCTCAGTTTCATCAGTGGCATAGCCAAACATTAAGCCCTAAAGAAGGAAAAGTCACCAATGTGATCAAGCTCCAGAATTTAATGTTAGAAGAGATTAAAACAGCCTCTACACCAAGATACCTGGTCTCCAGCACCAATATCTTCTTCATTTCTGTCAAGATGAACACCTTGAGCAATATCTGGTGACTGTTGCTCCAAGGCTACCAGCACATTACAAGTCTTGTAGTCAAACCCTATAAGCAAAAAACACATCTTCTTTAGGTCCTAGAAATACCTTCTGATTACAGCAATTATCTGGAATTCTAAACACTGCAGAAGAAATCAAATATACCTAAACCATTAGACCTTTTAGAGAATGAACAGAATAGGGCATAGTGTATAGTAACAACTTGAGTTTAGGATTAGCAAGAACTGGAGTTTCTTCAAATCTCACTAGCTATTACCTAGAAAAAAATGAGCAAAATTATTGAAACACACCTTTGGAAGAATCATCGTATCCAATGTGTTTAACAGCTTCACGAACCACTTTCTGGTAGTCAACAGCAGCTCTGGATGTAATTTCCCCAGCAAGAAGGATCATTCCAGTTTTAGCAACAGTTTCTAATAAAAAGAGACATTCAACTCAAGTATCACTTCTATAAAAATAATTTTTATGCTATCTTTCCACCAGTTGATAAACCCATTCTAAACCTACCACAAGCTACTTTGGCATCAGGATCCTGTTGAAGGTGGGCATCAAGGACAGCATCACTGATCTGGTCACAAATCTTATCTGGAAAAGAGAAATTCCTGGCTCAATTTATTTAACTTTAAACAAAGTATCTACATATGCAAGCTCCCTCCCTGTAACTATCTGTAAAATCTTTGGAGGTTTTTAAAGAAACATGCTTAATACATCTTAATTCATTGTATATGCACTTTACCCCTAAAATTCAAAGTTTGCATTATAAATCTAACCAACCACCAGAAAGGTGAACTGTTAGTCCTATCTCCTTTAAATAACAGAATTTGCCCTATATCATATTCACTTCCACAACTGTACCAAACCCCTGTGCACCTGGGGTTCTGGTAGAACTGAGGCCACAGGCCAGTTTCCCTAATCTTAAGGAGCACCAATTATAATGAGCAACAAGAGAATTCAATAAAACAATTAAAGGAAAGGCATTTTGTGACTAAAATGGCAATTATCTGATCTTGTTATTAGGAGGCGGGAAACAAAAGCTCAACAATGTAGAAAATGCTCAAACGTATGCATGTACAACTTCTCCCTGCTTTATCATCTACTGTTTAGGAGGAAGAAGAAACAAATAAATATTCCCCAATTCAAGTTCTTTTTTCTCAATTTTCTATAAACACCCAAAACAGAATCCAAACATAATGTGGAAGCCAGACTGCAGGCTTAAAACTTCAGTCTACTACTAACTGGTATAACAGCTAACCTTCAGCACTCATCTAGATCCTGGGTTTGTCTCTTATCACTAAGTTACTTAGGGGATTTCGTCATGGGCACAGTAAACTGACCAGACCCTAAAGCCACCAGATAGCTACTGCGGTCATTCTAAGGGCAGAAACAGCCTAATTTAGGAGCCAAATAAACATCTTTACTAGCCGATATGCTCAGGCTTAGATTTTCAGTTCCTGGAAATAGCTTTACTCCTCCTTCACGTGCCAACTGATCCCCATAATGGCGGTTAAGCAAAGTCTGAAGTAAAACCCTGCCTAAGGGCAGCACTGAAGAATTTAAAAGGGAACCCAAAGCAATGGCAGCTCCTAATTCATACTTCCTATCCTTTTCACAAGGGGTCCAAATAAGGACTGCCTTCTTCCACATGCGCTATATTTAGTCAGAGGCCATCACCTTGAAGGCAAGGCCATATCCGCCGAAGGGCATGTGCGTATTCTCCAGTGTGTGGTCAAGACCTAACCACTGAGGCAGTGGAGCCAGACGACGTCGCGAGGCATGGGCCCTCCACCCCCCCACCCCTCAAACCGAGGGTCAGGAGAGCCGGGGAGGCCCACGGCTCCCCCTCGCCCAGATACCACATGCGGCAAACACGTGGTCTCCGCTGCAATGCGGGGCGCGCGCTCCCGAAGGCCGGATGCGAGCACGCGAGGAGGCTCGGGTTGCCCACTCCAGGTTTGTCAGACGGCAGGACCTGGAGGGGTTAACAGTGCCCTCCCTTCCCGGCTAGAACACGTTAGCGACCACAGCCCCCGCCCTTCTCGTTTTCTGGAACCTTCCGCATGCCGAGGCGCGCGACCAAATGGAAGGGGAGGAGTGGGGAGGGGAAAAGAGAAAAGGGAGGGGGAAGAGGAGCGGCGGCCACGCGCCAGGTCCTGGCGGCGCCACGAGGAAAGCGCGCGGTCGCCGCTCTTCCCACCACC
>NW_012112919.1:6873320-6879758 GCF_000951035.1 Colobus angolensis palliatus | reverse complement strand
CCACCTGCGTTTGTCCCAGTTTTGCCCAATAAAGGAATTATAGACAGGGAAAAAGAGCGAAACAAAAATTGAGCCAGCAAGGAGTAGGGTGTCCCTTTTGGAGGGAGCCCGCCTTGGGGGCGGGGGTCTCAGTGCAAGTCTGGTCAGGGGCTGATGGCCCGGAGCGGAGCGCGTGACAAGAACGCCGGATTTAATGAGGTTCTCAGAGAACGGCCTGCGCCTAGCATGGGATGCACTTTACACTGGGGAGAAGGAGACCCCTAGTAACAGTCTCCAGCCGCCTACTGCTGGAGGCAGTAGAACAAGGTGCATTCCCTAGAACAATCCTCTCCGCCGGTGAGGGAGGAAAGGTGGGATTTGCTAAAGGCTCAGCGGGAAACAAAGGAAGCACTTGAGCTGTGCTGGGAACACAGACAAAGAAGGTAAAGAAAGGGTTTATCACCATACTCAGTGACCACATCCACGGTCGCTCAAAGCAGCCAGCAAGAAAAGGTTCGACCACAAAAGAGACAATAGATCATGATATTTTTATTCGTTGCTTTTTACTTTTCAAGCTAACCCTTCATGGGAAAGCAACTGTATAAGACTATTAAATTTTTTTGTTATCTTTTTTTAAAGCAGAATGCCAATTAACTTACAATGAGCAATAAAATTGTCAACTGGAACAAAATGCGTGTGTAGGCTGGTCAGTGCATTATTTCCCAGCAGAAAAATCTATATGGGAAGCCAGCATATAATTAGAAGGTTATTTTATTAGGGAGTCAGAACAAGGGGCGTAAAGTCAATGATTGGCTCATTAAATCCTGATACCCCTGTGCTACCAACTCCACAGTGGGGCTAGGCCTGCCAAGGAGATGAGAACCAGCTGTACATAGTTGCTTACCTACTTCTCTCACTTGTGAATATGAATAGTGTATAGGTGTAATACAGTAAGAGTAGGGGTTTGGAGTCACGACCTCTCTATGCCTCAGTATCCTCATTCTGTAAAATTGGAATATTAATAGTACATCATAGGATTGTTTCAAGGATTAAAATAGTGCAAGTAGAGTCTAGCACAGTATCTAGTACATAATTTATTATAATGTAAGCTGTAAATTAGCTCTATTTCCTGCGATTTACTTTTCAGTGGCTTTCAATTGTTGTTGGGATACAGACTGAAATCTCTTCATACTCAAGGCCCCGGTGTGATTTGGCTGCTACTTCTACAACCTTGTCTTGTGCCACACTCCCTTTTCTGTCTTCTACTTTAGAATTTTTTTTTTTTTAGTTAGTAGCAGTTATTTTTATTAATTGCATACTATCAAAGCAAAGCAGGATACATTTTCATTTATTTTATATTATTCGTATTGTCCCTTCCTCCCTTCCACAAATATTTACGAGCACATCTGTGAGTCAGACCCAGGAGCAAATACTATGACAATCCTGGTCTCTGCCCACTCGGCGCTCTAAATGTGGGGAGATGCCTGGCTAACTCCCCATCCTTCTCACTCGAGCTCAGCTACCACTTCCTGGATGAAGCCTTCGTCTACACAGATTTGTCACAAAGTGTTTTCTTTCATGGCACTAAGTGCCGTTTAAAATTATAGATTTGGTGATTATTTGATGAATGTCTCCAATTCCCAGTTAGGCTTGTAAGTTCCATGATAATGAGAAGGTGGGCTGTTTTGCTCAAGCTTTGTTACTGAATGCCTGGCACACACAAGGTGCTTAGAAATGTTCAAGAGGGAGAGACAAGAAAGGAAGGGAAGGAAATGAAAGGTGAATGAATGTGAAGATGGCAGAAGGGGGCCGGGCGCGGTGGCTCATGCCTGTAATCGCAGCACTTTGGGAGGCTGAGGCGGGCAGATCACGAGGTCAGGAGATCGAGACCATCCTGGCTAACACGGTGAAACCCCGTCTCTACTGAAAATACAAAAAATTAGCCGGGCATGGTGGTGGGCGCCTGTAGTCCCAGCTACTGGGGAGGCTGAGGCAGGAGAATGACGTGAACCCGGGAGGCGGAGCTTGCAGTGAGCTGAGATCCGGCCACTGCACTCCAGCCTGGGCGACAGAGCGAGACTCCGTCTCAAAAAAAAAAAAACCAAACAAACAAAAAAAAGATGGCAGAAGGAAGCAGAGAAATAAGAGACTCTGGCGATCATGTGAAATCGATGGAAAGAGGTCCTGCTTTGTTTTAGTCGTAAGCATTGTAATTAATAAAATTAAGACTTGTTTGTTAACAGGAAAGCACATGGCCGTCCTGTTCTGACAGGAATAAGATTTCTGATTTCATAGATGAGTGTCCTAAGGGTGAGCTAAACCAGGAGAAATTATTGGTTTATTTCCTGTTTATCATTAATGAATTTGTTGAATGTGAAGTGTTGTAAGCACATAGGAAAAATCTAATTACTGCCTAAAGGCTTCAGATTTCTCAAGCCAGAGAACATTAATGTAGCAGTAGCCCTACAAAAAAGGCAAAGTTGAGATTGGATAAAAATGGTATTTGTAACTCAAACAGCAAATAAAATAACTCCTTATCAGCCTGTCAGTCAGGGAGAGAGTTCCAGAAAACATTTGCAGTGCAAGAAGCTGTTGATGTGGCAGAAGAAAAGAGGAAGGTGACAGTAGGGATAGCAAAGAGCAAGGGAAGCTGTGGAGATGTTGAGAAGGAGGCTCCTAGGCTATGTGTCTTAAGAGCACCTTCTATGTGAAGACAGGCCAAGAAGAAAGAAATGTAGGTCACATGTCTTCAAATTTGTGCCAGTCCTTCAGAGGCAAAGCTTAGATACCTTGGATGGCCTCAGAGGCAAGTTAGTTCTAGTGGAATCAGAAACAAGTCCTATGTGAACTCCCTGATTATTAGGCTTTTTGTATTTTGTTTTTTATTTCTATGTTTTTCTCTTTTGATACTTAAATATTTTTACAGTCCCAATAAAGAAGTCCTAAATGGAAGAATAGATACGGTACAGTGAAGAAGGAAATTATAATATGATGACAATAGCTACACTTTATTGTGACAGGCACTGTTGTAATATCTACTCCTCACAACAGCTCTATTTCTCTTCCTGTTTTATAGATGAAGAAAGTGGCAGGTTATTCGTCCATGTCACACATCAAATCAGTAATGGAGCTAGGGACTTGAGCCTGGTCTGACCTCTAAATTCATGCCCCTTCTTTTTTTTTTCTTTTTTTTTTTTTTTTGAGACGGAGTCTTGCTCTGTCTCCCAGGCTGGAGTGCAGTGGCCGGATCTCAGCTCACTGCAGGCTCCGCCTCCCGGGTTTATGCCATTCTCCTGCCTCAGCCTCCAGAGTAGCTGGGACTACAGGCGCCTGCCACCTCGCCCGGCTAGGTTTTTTTTTTTTTTTGTATTTTTAGTAGAGACGGGGTTTCACCATGTTAGCTAGGATGGTCTCGATCTCCTGACCTTGTGATCCGCCCGTCTCGGCCTCCCAAAGTGCTGGGATTACAGGTTTGAGCCACCGCGCCCGGCCCATGCCCCTTCTTATAGCCAAACAATAAATACTGCATACTCCCTGAGGTCACTAGTATTAACGATTTGGTTTATATCCTCCCATTCCTTTTTCTGTGAGCACACACACGCACGCATCTTACTATTCAGAGAAATATGGATTTTTTTTTTCTTAACAATTTTCATGACCATCTCTCTAGGATACTATGTAGAGCTGTAAATCATTTCCTTCTCTTTTACTGTGGGAAAATATACACAACATAAAGTAAGTAGGTAGCTCACCAAGGAGAAAATGCAAATTGCAATAAACATATGAAAAAAATGCTCAACCTCGTTGATAGATGTGATGTTAATATATGTGTGAATCTATATTATGTTTTTATCCATGGTTCCTGGCTCATAACTCCCATAGCTCTTGTTATACAGTCTTTTGTTATAATGTTGGGAGTGTTAGGACTCAGGAACAGGCCTCAGGAAACAGAATCTCTCTGACTTTTTCCTGCCTCTCTTTCACCGGCCCCAAGGCAGGACTTGAATCTTGCCCTGCCTTTCCGATGGTGGGCCGTAACACCCTCATTCCAGAGATGGTCCTACCCCATACCCTGGGACAAGGAATGCTAAGGTCGTGAAGCTTCCATAAAAACCCAGGAGAACTGGGTTCAGAGAGCTTCTGGAGAGCTGAACAGCTGGAGGCTGACAGGAAAGTGAGTAAGAACTCATCCACGTGCCAGGAGGGTGGCACACCCCAACTCCATGGGAACAGAAGCTCCTACACTTGGGACCCTTCCAGACCTCACCCTCTGTATCTCTTCATCTGGCTGTTTGTTTGTATCCTTTAAAATAACCAGTAAACATGAGCAAGTGCTTCCCTGAGTTCTGTGCCCCACTCTAGCAAAAAAAAAAAAAATTTTTTTTTTGAAACAGAGTTTCACTCTTCCACCCAGGCTGGAGTGAAGTGGTGCGATCTCAGCTCACTGCAGCCTCCGCTCCCAAGTTCAAGTGATTCTGCTGCCTCAGCCTACGAGTAGCTGGGATTATAGGCGCCTGCCGCCATGCCCAGCTAATTTTTGTATTTTTCCCGGGTTTTGCCACGTTGGCCAGGCTGGTCTCGAATTCCCGACCTCAGGTGATCTGCCCATCTCTACCTCCCAAAGTGCTGGGATTACAGGCATGAGCCACCATGCCTGGCCCACTCTAGCAAATTAATCAGACCTAAAGAGGAGGTGGTGCCATGACTGTGTGTCTGTATGGATCTTCACCTTTACTCTAGGGGTAGAAGATACTTGGGAATGCTGTCATCTGCTCTCCTTGCAGGTGGTCCTGTGCCTAGATAGAAAATGACCCTTACTGGACAAGTACCTGGTTGATAAAATTGCTCAAAACCTGCAAATATACTACACATGATCCACTGCTGTAGTGAAGTGCCAGCCTCCTGAACCTGGGAGGCAAAGGTTGCAGTGAGTGGAGCTTGCACCACTGCACTCCAGCCTGGGCAACAGAGTGAGACTGGTCAAAAAAAAAAAAAAAAAAACACACACACACACAAAACCAAAAAACAAAACAACCAAATGTATGTATTTTGGATACAGTCTCATTCTGTCACCCAGGCTGGAGTGTAGTGGTGCAATCTCAGCTTACTGCAAGCTTTGCCTCCCAGGTTCAAGCAATTCTGGTGTCTTAGCCTCCCAAGTAGCTGGGATTACAGATGCCCGCCATCACATCTGGCTAATTTTTTGGATTTTTAGTAGAGACGGGGTTTCACTGTGTTGGCCAGGCTGCTCTCGAACTTCTGATCTCAAGTGATCTGCCCACCTCAGCCTCACAAAGTGCTGGGATTACAGGCATGAGCCACCATGCCTAGCCACAAGTGTATATTTTTTTGGTTCATAGAATAAATTCTGGGAATCTGCATGCCACAGAGTATCTCTGTGGGTGGGATTTATACTTTTCCTGTACTAACTCATGTTATTTGAAATTGTAAAAATTTGTAAGAATAATTTCTGCAAGTTAACCAGAAAAGATTAGCAGCAAATGTGAGTTATCTCTAGGGTGTGGAGTGTGGTAAATAAAGAGGCTACAGCAGCCAGGCGGCAGTGGTTCAGCCTAGTGAGCTCCCCTAGTGCAAGGAAAGAAGGCTTTCCTTTTTTTTTTAAAGACATGGTCTCTCTCTCTATGTAGTGTTGTAATCTTGGCTCACTGCGACCTCCTGGGCTCAAGCAATCCTCCCACCTCAGCTTCCTGGGTAGCTAGAACTACAGGCACATGCCACCATACCTGGCTAATTTTTATATCTTTTTTTGTAGATAGAGGGTTTCACCATATTGCTCAGGTTGGTCTCGAACAACTGAGCTCAGGCGATCTGCCTACCTCAGCCTCCCAAAGTGCTGGGACTACAGGCATGAGCCATCATGCCTGGCCAAAGCAAGCATTTTCCATGGCACACCTTCTATGGGGAAGCTCCCAAATACCAGATAACCTGCCTCAGAGGTGCCATCACCACTGCAGAGCCCTCTGTGAAAAGAAGGATAGCCAACCCATGCTTCATTGTGTTGATTCTTCTGAAGTCATTTGTCACCTGATGGACCATTGAACTTTTTATTTTTTAAATATGCAAAATATACACAATAGACACCCCCACCTCCACACATATCGTGGATACTGTCACAGTCCCAGCCTAAGCTTTGGTGTCCTGAGATACTCTATATCCAGGGGCAATACTGTCCTAGGCATTCCTTTAGTTTGAGAATCTTACTTGGAGATTGGACTACACTCATGGTGTCTGCAGTCTGGCTGTGCCTTGAGAACTACCTGTCATAAGTTACCTGATGGATAGCCCTTGTGGGCATGGCCTGGTGTGTACAGACTCTGCACTCTCCCTGGAATCCTGCCCATGCCAGGCCTACTGCTGCCACCAACACTGGCACTGCCAGGCTCTGACCCTCTGCCCTTGGCCTCCTGCCATGATTTCTTTTTATTTATTTATTTATTT
>NW_012112919.1:6867658-6873035 GCF_000951035.1 Colobus angolensis palliatus | reverse complement strand
AGGTCTTGAACTCCTAACTTCAGGTGATTGGCCCGCCTTGGCCTCCCAAAGTGCTAAGATTACAGGCGTGAGCTACTGCACCCGGCCCATGATCTTGGTTTCTTAGAAATGACACCGAAAACATAAGCAGCCAAAGAAAGATGAGCTAAATTGGACCTCATCAAAATTAAAAACTTCTTTGGTGTTAACAGACACTATCAAGAAAGCAAGGCCGGGCGCGGTGGCTCAAGCCTGTAATCCCAGCACTTTGGGAGGCCGAGACGGGCGAATCATGAGGTCAGATCGAGACCATCCTGGCTAACACGGTGAAACCCCGTCTCTACTAAAAAAAATACAAAAAACTAGCCGGGTGTGGTGGCGGGTGCCTGTAGTCCCAGCTACTCAGGAGGCTGAGGCAGGAGAATGGCGTGAACCCGGGAGGCGGAGCTTGCAGTGAGCTGAGATCCCGCCACTGCACTCCAGCCTGGGCAACAGAGCAAGACTCCGTCTCAAAAAAAAAAAAAAAAGAAAGCAAAAAGACAGCCCACAGAATGAGAGAAAATGTTGACAAATCCTGAATCTAACAAGTGTTAACAAGGATGTGGAGAAATTGGAACACATGTACACTGCTGGTGGGAATGTAAACTGGTGCAGCCACATTGGAAAACAGTTCTGTAGTTTCTCAAAAAGTTAAACATAGTTACTATATGACCCAGCAAGCCCACTCCTAGGTATATACTCAAGAGAGCTGCAACACATGTTTACACAAAAACTTGTACACAAATATTCATAGCAACTTTTCATTGTAGTCAAAAGGTAGAAGCAACCAAATGTACATCAACTGATGAGTGGATAAATATAATGTGGCATATCCATATAATGGAATATTATTTGGCCATAAAAAGGAATAAAGTACTGATACATGCCACAACATGGATGAATCTTTTTTCTTTTTCTTTTTCTTTTTTTTCTGAGACAGAGTCTCCCTCTGTCACCCAGGCTGGAGTGCAGTGGCATGAACTTGGCTCACTGCAAAACTCCGCCTCCCGGGTTCAAGCAATTCTCCTGCCTCAGCCTCCCAAGTAGCCGGGATTACAGGTGCCTGCCATCATGCCTGGCTAGTTTTTTATATTTTTAGTAGATATGGAGTTTCACCATGTTGGCCAGACCGGTCTCGAACTTCTGACTGCCTTGCCTCCCAAAGTGCTGGGATTACAGGCATGAGCCACCATGCCCGGCCAACATAGATGGATCTTGAAGACATTGTGCTAAGTGAAAAAAATCAGTGACAAAAACCTTACAATGTGTAGTTCCATGTATATGAAATGTCTGGGCTGGGTGCAGTAGCTCATCTTGTCATCCCAGAACTTTGGGAGGCCAAGATAGAAGGATCACTGGAGCCCAGGAGTTTGAGTCCAGCCTGGGCAACATGGTGAAACCCCATCTCTACAAAAAATACACAAATTAGCCAGACGTGGTTGGCACACGCCTGTAGTCCCAGCTACTAGGGAGGCTGAGGTGGGAGGATCACCTGAGCCTGGGAGGTTGAGGCTGCAGTGAGCTGTGATTGTGCCACAGCACTCCAGCCTGGATGACAGAGTAAGACCCTGTTTCAAAAAAAAAAAAAGCCAGTATAGGAAAATCAAATCCATAGAAACAAAAAGTAGATTTGTGGTGGCCAGGGGCTGGTGGAAGAAGGGAATGGAGGGTAACTGCTAATGAGTATGGGGTTTCTTTTTGCGGAGATAAAGATGTTCTGGAATTACATAGTGGTAATGGTTACAAAATACTATGAATATACTAAACATCACTGACATACAGCAAAAAGGTGAGTTTTATGGTATGTGAATTATATCTCAATTACAAAAATTGTCTTTTTATGTTTGGAAAAATAAGAGAAAATGACCTGTACTGCCAGTTCTTTAGCAAAACTGCTGTTAACATCCCTTTTGGGTTTTTAAAAAGTATAATTTAAATATATTTGTATGTAAATAGTGTAAATGTATTAGTTTCATCAAATGTTAAATCATTATATTATTAGCATTTTTCTGTCATCACCCTGTCTTTATATTCGTAATCATGAACCACTCCATGATAATAAATTCAAAGGATTTTCTGAGCAATTCCTGACTGTTGTACATACAGGCTGTTTGAAGTTAGTTTTCCATTACTTAACACTGTAAATGAACTTCTTGTGCATAGAAGTTTTTTTTATATTTGGAATTCTTTCTTTAGGAAAGATTTCCCAAAGTAGAATAATAGGTCAGAGTAGAAGTACTGGGTCAAAGCTTATTGATTTGTGCCGCTGCAGTTAGTTCCCAAAGAGACAAATGGCTCTGGGCCTGGTCAGTTCCCTTGCCACCTGTTCCTGATGTTATGCACCAAATGGGACAAGGGAGAAGATGGTGACTGCTCCAAGTTTTTTTTTTTTTTTTTTTTCGAGACGAAGTGTCGCTCTGTCACCCAGGCTGGAGTGCAGTGGTGCGATCTTGGCTCACTGCAAGCTCCGCCTTCGAGGTTCACGCCATTCTCCTGCCTCAGCCTCCTGAGTAGCTGGGACTACAGGCATGTGCCATCACGCCTGGCTAATTTTTTGTATATTTAGTAGAGGGGTTTCACCGTGTTAGCCAGGATGATCTCGATCTCCTGACCTCGTGATCCGCCTGCTTCAGCCTCCCAAAGTGCTGGTTTTACAGACGTGAGCCACCGTGCCCGGCCGACTGCTCCAACTTGAAAGCTCTGGATGATCAAGGAGTTTCTAGCAGTCAGGTGGTCAGCTAAGCACCAATGGACAGAAAGCACCAGGAGCGAGCAGTCCCTTACTTGAACATTTTAGGGCTGTTCAATCTTCTTTGATTGACTGAGGCTCCTACTTGGGAAAGGGTGAAATTCATGGAGTTCTATCACTCTGTTAACTTCCCTAGGTCAATAGACAATGGTTCAGACACCTGGACTCATAAAGTAACCACCATACAGGCAGAGGATGTGAACAGATTACAAGAAATACAAATAGTCAATAAGTATGTGAAAAGATATTCAACCTCGCTCGTAGTCAAAGAAGTGTAAAGCAGAATGAGTTTCCATTTTTCATCATATTAGAAAACAAATAAAAAATTTGTAATGTCCAGTATTTACAAGATTATGGAGAAATAGACACCCTCATACATGCTGGGAGTGTACAAATAGATTCAGGTCTTCTGGAGGGTAATTTAGCAATGTCTGTCAACATTTTGAGTGCGGGTACTGGTTGACTCAGCAATTCTACCACTAGGAATTTGCCTAGTGGTAATTGTGCTGGCAAAATTATGCCAAAATCATGTGCAAGGATGTTCACTGAAACATTGTAATAACAAAAAACTGGAAAGCACTTAGACATCCATCAGCAGGAGACTGGTTAAATATATCCATATAATGGAAAAGTATGCAATCTCTGAAATAGGAATAGGAGTATATATGCTGATAGGGAAAGTTCTTCTAAATATGTTATGCCAGAAAACAATATGCAAGGTAATATGATCTCATTTGTGTTAGATTAAAAAAGAGATATACAGGTATATGTAGACTTTTCAGGAAGGATTCAAAACAAGTGGTGGTAGCGTTTGGAGAGTGGCACTGGGGACTGGAGGGAGAAGGTAAATTTTGCTTTTTATTTGGCACTTTTCTATATTATTTGAATTTTCTATACTAGGTGAATGTAAGTCTAATTTTAAGAAGTGTATTTTTGGCCGGGCGCAGTTGCTCACACCTGTAATCCCAGCACTTTGGAAGGCCGAAGTGGGCGGATCACAAGGTCAGGAGATCGAGATCAACCTGGCTAACACAGTGAAACCCTGTCTCTACTAAAAATACAAAAAAATTAGCTGAGCGTGGTGGCAGGTGCCTGTAGTCCCAGCTACTCAGGAGGCTGAGGCAGGAGAATGGCGTGAACCCAGGAGCGGAGCTTGCAGTGAGCCCAGATAGTGCCACTGCACTCCAGCCTGGGTGACAGAGCGAGACTCCGTCTCAAATAATAGTAATAATAATAATAATAAAATAAATAAAAAGAAAATGAGTTGAGGAACACGCTGCATGTGAACACACTGAGCAGATCTATGGATCTAGTGCTCCAAGAATTCTGGGTAGAAGATGGATGATGTAGATGAGACGTGGAGCAGTTTGCTTTTGAAGACACAGCAAAATCAGAGAAAGTGGCAGTTGAAACTCAATATAAGGAAATTGTGTAGACCAAATGAGTGGGACCCTAGAGATCACCTTACCCTTAAGGGTTGGGTGGAAGAAGAGGAACCCGGCAGTAAGGCTGAGGAGGAATGATCAGATCCAGGAGAGGAAAACCAGGAGGGAGTGGGGTCACAGATGACTGTTCTGTGCTCCTGGCTGGACACCATGGCTGGTTTTTTAGGCCACTCCTCACCAGTGCCAATTCTCCTGCTCTTGCCACATCTGTCCACTAAAACCCCACCTCTGGATTTTCTGTTTCTCTTCCTGAAAAAGGCCACTCAGCCAATAAGAATAACTCCACTCCAAATTCCTCCAAATTCACGATTTACACCTCCATGCCAACCGTCAGTTTTTTTCCTTAAACTTCTCCTTGGTGGGCTCTGGCTCTCATTCACCAATTATTCTAAATGATTAGAATATCATTTAGATGCTTCACTTCTCCTCTCTCACTTCCACTCTCATCTTTGTGGCCAATCTCCTCTTCCTACTTAAGGACCAAACAAGACCCTCAGGGGTGAGTGCCTCTAACATCTTATCTTGCCCTCCATCAATGTGCCTGAAACCATACTCATCTTCTTTTTCAAGCAGTGTATTCAGCCTCTGAGGATGAGGTTCAGCTCCTGTTTTGCTCTAGTGTCTCTTTGGGAGGCCCCCATGACCCTATCGCATCTCTGAGCCTGAGATACTTGTTCCTCCTTTTCTGTATTGCTAATAACACACATCATGTATTTCCCTGTTACAACATTTGCCATGCTGAACTAAAATTATCTCACTGTCTCCTTCAATAAGCTTGATACCATGCATGATGGCTTTTTCATCCTTAATTTTTTCTTATTGATATACAGCATCCATGCAGGAAAAGGTACATATTGGGAAGTGTATAGATCACAGAATTTCCACAAACTAGCACACCTCATACAACTAGCATCCAGACGAAGAAGAAACCAAGCATGGTGGCACCCCAGAGCTCTCTTTGCACTCTTTTACCACCCCCCTTCTTTTTTTTTTTGAGACGGAGTCTCACTCTGTCAACCAGGCTGGAGTGCAGTGGCGTGACCTTGGCTCACCACAACCTCCACCTCCCGGGTTCAAATAATTTTCCTGCTTCAGCCTCCCACATACCTGGGATTATGGGCGCCCACTACCATGCCTGGCTAATTTTTGTATTTTTAGTAGAGAC
>NW_012112919.1:6861687-6867608 GCF_000951035.1 Colobus angolensis palliatus | reverse complement strand
AAAAAAAAAAAAAATTGCTAAAAGACAAATGTGATCCCGAAGACAGAGAAATTCAGGCACTTGGGTCATTTTTCTCCATCTATATTTGCTCTATATGTTAACTTGGTCTTTTTTGTTTGTTTGTTTGACTGTTAAACAAAGAGAGTTGATGAGTTTTGAGTTCTGGGATTAGGAGGATAACATTTTGTAATTATATTTTTTCAGGAGACCTCTGCCACATCTAGTTTTTCAAAATTTAATTAAATGTTAAATGCTTGCAAAAGAATAGATCACGTGAGCAGAGTATAAAAAATGGACACCCTACTACCCACACCCAGTTTAAGGTACAGATTACAACCAACACCATTAAAGCCCTTTTGCCTGCCCTTCTCCATACCATCCCCCTCCTAAATTTTGTTTATAATTATCTTGCTTTTCTTCATAATTTTACCTCCAAAATATGCATCTGTAAACAATATGCTGTTTTTGCATGCTTTTGAACATTGTATAAAATAAATCATACTGCAGGTATTCTTCAGTTTGCTATTCTCACCTCTTCACATGATGTATGTGACATCTCTGCTGCAGCTGTAGCTGTCTCATATTTCACCATGTGACCCTTCTGCTGTTTTCTTCTCCATTCTCCTATCAATGGACATTTGGGTTGTTTACCTTTTTTTTTTTTTTTTGAGACAGGGTCTCGCTCTGTCATTCAGGCTGGAGTGCAGTGGCAGGATCATGACTCACTGCAACCTCTGCCTCCCAGGTTCAAATAATTTTCCTGCTTCAGCCTCCCACATACCTGGGATTATGGGCGCCCACTACCATGCCTGGCTAATTTTTGTATTTTTAGTAGAGACGAGGTTTTACCATGTTGGCCAGGCTGGTTTTGGCCTCAGGTGATCCACCCACCTTAGCCTCCCAAAGTGCTAGGATCACAGGCGTGAGCCACTGTGCCCGGCCTACACTTTTTATCTGCTTCTCCAGGAAGATCAGATTAGTTAAACTAATCTAATTAATAGTTTAGTTTTTGCTGTTTTTATAATTTTAAAAAATGGACCAAAAATAGTATATTTATTGTGTCTGGCTTTTTTATCAACATCGTATCTGCTAGATTTATCCATACTGTTGCATGCAGTTATAAGCAGTTTATGACCACTGCCATATATTTTTTAATTTTTATTTATTTATTTATTTAGAGACAGAGTTTCACTCTGTCACCCAGGCTGGAGTGCAGTAGCATAATCACAGCCTTGACCTGGGCTCAAGCGATCCTCCCACTTCAGTCTTCCAAGTAGCTGGGACTACAGGTGTGTGCCACCACGTCCAGCTAATTTTTGTATTTTTCTGTAGAGACGGGGGTCTCGCCGTGTTGCCTTGGCTGGTCTTGAACGCCTGGGCTCAAGCAATTCATCTGCCTCAGCCTTCCAAACTGTCAGGATTACAGGCATGAGCCACTGCGCTCAGCCAAGAATGATTTTTTAAATGGTTAGACTTGAACATGAACTTTCTGATGAAACTATGATCACATACATCATGACTGTAGACAGAAGGGGCAGGTAGGGCTCCCTGCCCTACTCCCCTGCCAGTGGAACTGCCTTTTTTCCTGAAAGCAGCCTCCTGTAACCTCTGTGGACCCCTTCATGGTAGGCAAATTACAAAGTGTTTCTGTCAGGAGCTTCCTTCTAGTTCTCTCTCTTCACTCTGGGACCCTCCCCTCTCCACCCCAGGATGTCTGTCCAGCATTGCTCTCTCCTTCCAATGTCTCAATACCTTGCCTGCTTGGAACATGACTGGTGGGGGCAGAGTGGGGGAAGGGGTAGCCACAGCAGATCTGACCCCCCAGGTAGCCAAGGGTCCTTTTAGATTATCCTAAAGTTTGTGTTTTGTTTGTGTTTAGACAGAAACTGTGAGGCAGGAGCAATGACATTTGCAAAGTGCACTATAGGGGAGAAAATGTAGGAGAAATCCTTCTCTAGATCTATCTGTCCAATTTGTAACTTTAGATCTCAGAAAGATGAAAAGCCTAGACAAATAAATCTGGGTTGCTGAATGCAGAAAAAGGTGTTTGTTGGGAGAAGCAAAGAGCTGCCGACCTTGCAGGGTACACTGTGCTGCTAGCCCTGGCACAAGATGCTTTATCGCTCCATCGGCGCCTGAGGCCTAAGCTTGGTGGCTGCAGAATCACAAAAAAGGCCATGGCTGAGCTTAGCCTAGCAGGCTGTGGAGTGCTGGGCCTGATGCCTCCCCATCCCTCTGCCCTGCCTCTCGCTGTCACTGCTCCATTTCCTGCCTCAGAACCCTGCTCTCTCCCTCTTGTCTCTTTTGGTTCCTCTATTTATGTATTTATTTTTTTGGAAGAGAGCTAGGGGGAATCTAAGGTTTAAGGAGCTGCACAACTTATGGGCAGATCCCGGAAGCCTGGCTTTCCTCCACTCCAGCAGCCAAAATTCATGTCTTTTCTTTCTTTTCCTGTGCTGGACAGAGTCAAACGCACACTAACAGTGTTAACATGATAAATATCAGCAGTCCTGACCTTTCTCTCTGGATCCTGGAGGCTCGCTGACTCCCAAGCTCTGACTTGCTTGTGCTTAAAGTGGATTAGCACTTACCGTTTGCTGCAGGGCCCCACACTGGGGTTTGATGGGAATCAAAATAGAGATTACCTTATTTGACTTAACAAAAAATTTTTCCACTTGAAAGATAGAATTCCCCAGAGAAATCCACTGGAGCTTATACATATACAACTTTAAATTGGATTTTAAAAATAGTTTGCCAGCTGTTTGCTAGGTCGTGCTTTAGGTTCTTGTGCCTGATTGATGATGGGTCCTTTGGGAAACAAGGCCAAGAGGGGATTGAGGGGCTGCCAAGGCTGCAGGGTCCTGGATGCCTGTGGACTTTCCCAGGAGCCCTGGTAGCTGTTGCCAGGGCCTTTAGAAGCCCTCAGATCCTGGCACCAAGGTCTGCCTCTTACCCAGAGAAAATGACCAGAGAGCTCAAACCACCTCTGCCAGACCTCGCCTCATCCCTGCACTGCCCTTTTCAGCCAAGGTCCAAAAGAAAAGAAACGAAGGAGGACTATTCTCAGCTGGACGGATCTTTCACACTCTATGTGACTAAATATTTATTTTAGCTCCTTGTATGACCTTCAGGTGACCTTTCATCCATCCCCCTCTGCCTGGCCTTTCATCCATCTCCCTCCTCTACTGTTGCCTGACTGCTGTTCGTTGCTTAGGTCTCAGCCAGAGTGTCACCTTCTCAGGGAAGCATCAGGGGCAGCAGAGTGTGGTGGTCAGGAACACCAGTGTGTCAGACTTTGAATCCTGGCTCAGCACTTATAAGCTGTGTGACCTTATGGATGGTCACTCGACCCCTCTGTGCCTATCAATTTCCTCTTCTGTGAGATGGGGATCATGATAACACCTACCTCATTAGGATTATTGTAAGGTGAGGGCCCAGTGAATTCCTACATGTTGTATGGAATATGTAAAATGCTTAGAACATGCCCTGCCATGCAACAGACATCTGCTTTTATTACTCTCTAAAGCAGGGGGTCCCCAGTCCCCTACCCCAATACCAGTCTGTGCCCTGTTAGGAACCAGGCTGCGCAGCAGGAGGTGAGCACAGGCCAGTAAGCAAACTTTATTTGTATTTACAGCCGCTCCCCATGGTTTGCGTTACCACTTGAACTCTGTTTTTTGTCAGCTCAGCAGCAGCACTGGATGCTCATGGGAGCTGGAACCCTACTGTGAACTGAGCACATGAGGGATCCAGGTTATGTGCTCCTTATGAGAATCTAATGCCTGATGATCTATCACCGTCTCCCATCCTCCCAGATGGGACCATCCAGTTGCAAGAAAATAAGCTCAGGGCTCCCACTGACTCTACACTATGGTGAGTTGTATATTATTTCATTACATAGTACAATGTAATAATAGAAATAAAGTGCATAGGCCGGGTGTGGTGGCTCATGCCTCGCGCCTGTAATCCCAGCACTTTGGGAGGCCAAGGCAGGTGGATCACAAGGTCAAGAGATCGAGACCAGCCTGGCCAACATGGTGAAACCCCATCTCTACTAAAAATATAAAACTTAGCTGGGCATGGTGGCTTGCACCTGTAGTCCTAGCTACTCAGGAGACTGAGGCAGGAGAATCACTTGAACCCAGGAGGTGGAGATTGCAGTGAGCCAAGATCACGGCGATCACTGCACTGTACTCCAGCCTGGTGACAGCAAGAGTTCGCCTCAAGAAAGAAAGAAAGAAAGAATGTGTACAATAAGTGTAATGTGCTTGAATCATCCACAAATCATCCCCCTTACCAACCCGTCTATGGAGAAATTATCTTCCACAAAACTGGTTCCTGGTGCCAAAAAGTTTAGGGGACCACTGCTTGCTCTAAAGTACGGATCCCAGTGAGGGTGGTGGCTCATGCTTGTAATCCAAACACTTTGGGAGGCCAAGGTGGGATCACTTGAGTCCAGGAGTCTGAGACCAGCCTGGGCAATACAGCGAGACCCCATCTCTACAAAAATGAAGTAAATAAATGAAGTACTTGTCCCAAGGCCCGGTTGCCTGTGGCTGCCCTGTGTTCCTCCAGCCTCCAGTGCTTTTGCTGTGCAGCATCTGTCCTTGTTTATCTTTATTGCTTAGTTTATGAGATGCTGAAGAAGTATTTGTGACTACAATAATGAATGAATTTTTTTTTTTGAGACAGAGTTTGGCTGGAGTGCCAGTGGCATGATCTCACTGCAACCTCGGTCTCCTGGGTTCACGAGATTCTCCTGTCTCAGCCTCCCAAGTAGCTGGGATTACAGACGCCTGCCACCACGCCCAGCTAATTTTTGCATTTTTTGTAGAGATGGGGTTTCACCATTTTGGCCATGCTGGTCTTGTGCTCCTGACCTCAGGCGATCTGCCTGCCTTGGCCTCCCAAAGTGGTGGGATTACAGGGGTGAGCCACTGTGCCTGGCCTAAATATTTTTAAAAATTGCTAGGCCGGGCATGGTGGCTCACACCTGTAATCCTAGCACTTTGGGAGACCAAAGTGGGTGGATCGCCTGAGGGCAAGCGTTCGAGACCAGCCTGGCCAACATGGTGAAACCCCGTCTCTACTGAAAATGCAAAAGTTAGCTGGGCGTAGTGGTGCTCGCCTGTAGTCCCAGCTACTTGGGAGACTGAGGCAGGAGAATTGCTTGAACCTGGAAGGCGGAGGCGGCAGTGAGCTGAGATGGCGCCACTGCACTCCAGCCTAGGCGACAGAGTGAGACTCCGTCTCAAAAAAAAAAAAAAATTGCTAAAAGACAAATGTGATCCCGAAGACAGAGAAATTCAGGCACTTGGGTCATTTTTCTCCATCTATATTTGCTCTATATGTTAACTTGGTCTTTTTTGTTTGTTTGTTTGACTGTTAAACAAAGAGAGTTGATGAGTTTTGAGTTCTGGGATTAGGAGGATAACATTTTGTAATTATATTTTTTCAGGAGACCTCTGCCACATCTAGTTTTTCAAAATTTAATTAAATGTTAAATGCTTGCAAAAGAATAGATCACGTGAGCAGAGTATAAAAAATGGACACCCTACTACCCACACCCAGTTTAAGGTACAGATTACAACCAACACCATTAAAGCCCTTTTGCCTGCCCTTCTCCATACCATCCCCCTCCTAAATTTTGTTTATAATTATCTTGCTTTTCTTCATAATTTTACCTCCAAAATATGCATCTGTAAACAATATGCTGTTTTTGCATGCTTTTGAACATTGTATAAAATAAATCATACTGCAGGTATTCTTCAGTTTGCTATTCTCACCTCTTCACATGATGTATGTGACATCTCTGCTGCAGCTGTAGCTGTCTCATATTTCACCATGTGACCCTTCTGCTGTTTTCTTCTCCATTCTCCTATCAATGGACATTTGGGTTGTTTACCTTTTTTTTTTTTTTT
>NW_012112919.1:6858053-6861027 GCF_000951035.1 Colobus angolensis palliatus | reverse complement strand
ATAGCGAAACCTTGACTCTACTAAAAATACAAAAATTAGCCGGGCATGGTGGCACATGCCTGTAATCCCAGCTACTTGGGAGGCTGAGGCACAAGAATCACTTGAACCCGGGGGTAGAGGCTGCAGTGAGCCAAGATCGTGCTACTGCACTCCAGCATGGGTGATAGAGGGAGACTCGGTCTCAAAATAATAATAATAATAATGAATAGATAATTATGTGAGGTGATGAACATGTTAATAGTCTTGATTGTGGTGATTGTTTCATAATGTATACCTATATCAAAACATTAAGTTGGACCAGGATGATGGCTGATGCCTGTAATCCCAGCACTTTTCGGGGCTGAGGTGGGAGGACCATTTGAGCCTAGGAGTTCGAGACCAGCCTGGACAACATAGAGAGACCTCATCTCTACAAAAAATAAAAAAGTAGCCAGGTATGGGGCATGCACCTATAGTCCCAGATACTTGGGAGGCTGAGGCAGGAGGATCACTTGAGCCTGGGAGGTACAGGTTGCAGTGTAGCTGAGATTGCACCACTGTAGTCAGCCTGGACAGCAGAAAGAGGCCCTGTCTCTAAAAAAAAACCCAAAAAACAGGCTGGGCATGGTGGCTCATGCCTATAATCCCAGCACTTTGGGAGGCCAAGGAGGGTGGATCACCTGAGTTCAGGAGTTCGAGACCAGCCTGGCCAATGTGTGAAACCCCATCTGTACTAAAAATACAAAAATTAGCCGGGCGTGATGGTAGGTGGCAGTAATCCCAGCTATTCAGGAGGCTGAGGCACGAGAATTGCTGGAATCCAGGAAGCGGAGGTTGCAGTGAGCCAAGATCACACCATTGCACTCCAGCCTGGGCGACAAGCGCAAAACTCCATCTCGAAACAAAACGAAAGAAAAAAACAAACAAACACCCCCACCCCCTCCAAAAGAAAAATTAAGTTATACACCTTAAATATGTACAGTTGTTAGTTGCCAGTTATACTGAAAGAAAGTTGAAGAAAAACTGATCTTGGACTTCTTGTCCCTCAATCCTGTGCTCTTTCCACAACACTGTGGCTGAAACACACTGAGTCCTGGCTCCTAGCACAGAATTTCAGAGAAGGTCCCTCCAGGACCACCCTTAGGCCCACAACATCCCTCAACATTAAACTTTAAGTTCGTTTTCTAAAAGCGTTCTGTGAGTATTAGCCTCTATGGAAGGATCCCACAGGATCCTTTTTTGACAGCAGTCCCATGGGAGCTATAAATCAGACTGGGTCAGGCAGTGGCCTGTGGGCTAGGCCAAGATGGCAGGGCTGGCAGGTTGAGAAAGGTCCCCCGAAATCATCGCTGGTTCTTGGCCATCAACACAACTTGGCAGAGATCTTCAGAACCTTTAATGCAGCTGTAGTGGGCATTAGCCACGAGGCTGGCAAAGTTTCAAGAATAAAAGAATCCATTTTACTATCTTTTGCATCTGGCAAGTAAAGGATCTTGAACAAAAGACTTCATCTCACATCACTGTTGATAACTCTACAGTTTGCACTTGGCTACCCTGGCTTTATTTTATGTAATGCCTCTGGTGTGAGACTCCAGGTTTTATGGAAAGTAAACATCTCAGGGGTGTTGGCGCTTTCTACCTTGGATATGTTCTTTATTCACCTTTGTCCTTGATTCTTTGAGGGCTAAAGTCATAAAAAGTTTGATGACAGTGACCTCTTCCAAACCCGAGAGCTATGAGAGCAGTGTGATGAGAAATGCAAAGCCCAATGTTCTCATGGAACACAAACTCCCCCAGAGGTCACAGAGAAAAAATTCTCAGTTCCTGTTCTGGCAGAATCATTTCCAGAGAAATGAAACTGTGGTCACATCCACTTTTATGGTCTGAGTGGTCATATTCCTGAAAGAAACATAACTACTAGGATCTAAGGTGACTTCACTATAAGATTAATAAATTCATTCCCCCAACTCCCCACCCAAATAAGGCCCTATGCACTGTGCATTTTCCCCCACTGCTGGGGGAGATTTTTCTAAATTCCACTCATAAGCAGTTTCGCTGGTACCACTGGAACTGATCGAAGAGGCACAGAGTTGGCCGGGCGCGGTGGCTCATGCCTGAAAACCCAGCACTTTGGGAGGCCGAGGCGGGTGGATCATCTGAGGTCAGGAGTTCGAAACCAGCCCGACCAACATAGAGAAACCCCATCTCTACTAAAAATACAAAATTAGAGGGGCGTGGTGGCACATGCTTTTAATCCCAGCTGGTCGGGAGGCTGAGGCAGGAAAATCGCTTGAACCCAGGAAGCGGAGGTTGCAGTGAACCAAGATCACACCACTGCACTCTAGCTTGGCAATAGAGCAAGACTCCGTCTAAAAAGTAAAATAAAGTAAAATAAAATAAAATAAAATAAAGAAAATGGCTCTAGTACAGTGGCCCCATTGCCATTCCTGCTTCAGGAACTTTGCACTTTCTGATTCCTCTGTTTGGACCACTCTTCCCCCAAATTGCCGTATGGCTCACTCCCTCACCTCCTTCAGGTCTTTCCTCATATGCTGCTTTCTCAGTGAGACTTTCCCTGGCCACCCTGGCTGCCCTGTTGAAAATTGATGCTTCACTCCAGTACCCCATCCCTCTTCCCTGATATATTCATTTTTTTCCCATAACACTTAAACCATCTAACCTACTCCCTTCCCAATTATTTTATTTACTTATTTCACTGTGGTAAAATACACACCACACAAAAATTACCATTTTAATAGTTTGTAAGTGTTTAGTTCAGTGGCATTAATTAGATTCACGTTGCTGTGCAGCCATCACCATTATCCATCTCCAGACCTTTGCATCTTCCTCAACTGTTGAAGCTCTGTACTCTTTGAACACTACCCCCCCGTTCCCCACTTCCCTCAGCCCTTGGTAACCACCATTCTACTTTCTGTCTCTATGAATTTGACTACACTAGGTGCCTCATGTAACTGTAATGCTTTTTTTTTTTTGA
>NW_012112919.1:6850996-6856918 GCF_000951035.1 Colobus angolensis palliatus | reverse complement strand
AAAATTAGCTGGGCGTGGTGGTGCACGCCTGTAATCCCAGCTACTTTGGATGCTGAGGCAGGAGAATCACTTGAACTCGGGAGCCGGAGTTTGTGCTGTTGCACTCCAGTCTGGGCAACAAGAGCAAAACCCCATCTCAAAAAAAAAAAGGACTGAATAATATTGCATGGTCTGTATATGCCATAGTTTGTTTATCCATTCATCTGTCAAAGGACATTTGAGTTGCTTCTACTTTTTGGCTATTGTGAATAATGCTGCTATGAACATGAGTGTACAAATATCTCTTCGAGTCCCTGCTTTCAATTTTTTTTTTTTTTGAGATGGAATCTTGCTCTGTTGCCCAGGCTGGAATGCAGTGGTGAGATCTCGGCTCACTGCAACTTCCACCTCCCGGGTTCAAACGATTCTCCTGACTCAGCCTCTCGAGTAGTTGGGACTACAGGCATGCACCACCATGCCTGGCTAATTTGTGTATTTTTAGTAGAGATGGGGTTTCACCATGTTGGTCAGGCTGGTCTTGAACTCCTGACCTCGTGATCCGCCCGCCTCGGCCTCCCAAAGTGCTGGGATTACAGGTATGAGCCACTGCACCCGGCCAATTCTTTTGTGTATATGCCCAGAAGTGGAATTGGTGCATCAAATGGTAATTTTATGTTTAATTTTTTGAGGAACCACCATACAGTTTTCCACAATGGCTGCATCATTTTACATTCCCACCAGCCCATCTAACCTACTTTTACTTATATATTTTGTTTAGCGTCTCTCCCCCACCCTTGTTTGAATGTAAGCTCCATGAGGCTAGTAGAGATGTGTTTCCTGAGTACCTAGATCCTTGTTTGGCACATGATTATCAGTAAGTATTTGTTAAATAAATGAACTGATTCAGTACCTCTCACCTCATTTGCATCATTTTGATCCCCATTCAAGGGCTGGCTTAATGCCGTTGGAGCTTTTTCGGTACATCTCCCCAGCGGGCTCTTTCCCGACTAGGTATGTGCCTCTTGCAACTCATCCTTGCTTTCTGCTTCGTATTCTGGTTGTCTGTGGACGTGCCCTATCTTTCCCTCTGAATTATAATATCCTTAATGTTAAGAAGCTTGGTTTTTTGAACTTTTCTCATCTTTGTTTTGCCGTCTTCTAGCCCAGGGGTGACGACTCAATGCACTCGTATCAGAAGGACACTCTGAATGTCCAAGCTGAGCAGTGCCACTGTCAAGGACAGGCTTGAGCAGTCCAGAGCTCTCTGAGACCAGGCCCCCAAAGAAACCTGGCTGTGTCACTGTGGCACGTGCCTGTCTCTGAGTCTGGTCCTCTCTTGTCTGATGAGGGGATTAGACCAGTGACCTCTCAGGTTCCTCTTAGATATTACATGTGCTGTGGGACTGAGCATTTTGCAGGAAGAGTATGGTCTTCATCTGTGAGAGCCCACAGTCTGATAGAGATAAAATAAACATGTAAAGAGCAGTTAGGGAATCAAGAGGAAACCTGTGCCAGGGCATTCCCTTCCTGGAGGGATGGGCGTACCACCCACTGGCTCCCTCTTTCAGCCCCACTCCCCACTGCTGTAGCTTCAGAGCACGAAAAAACCGGGAAGCTCCAAGAGACTTCATGGACATCCCCATCCTTGTTGAGAGAGAGAAAAAAGCTCACATGATTTCATTTGGTTATTTTAAACTGTTTATCTTTCTGTCCTTTCCCCACGGAATTAACGTTTGCAGGCAAAAAAATCAACTTTGAATATTTTTCCTCCTTTGCTCAGCTATTTTTGTATAAATATTCCGTGAGTAAAGTCTCTAAAAGACTGCCAAGCCCCCCACCCACCCTGTTACCATTCCCTAGTAGTCGCTGACTAAGAAAGACTTAATGAGCTTACATCCAAAAGTGGAATGTTTCAATGACTCTTAAAACCCTCTATGTATTTTTAAAAATCATTTTATCCCTGGTGGTCTACTGGTTAGGATAAAAAAAAAAAGAGTTTTGAAATGCATAAACAATTCAGTAACAATATTCACAGATTATTTAAACAAATCACTCGTAATCTAACAGCCCTCACACTACTATTTTTATTTTTACCAATTGCCTTTCAGTTTTACCCATATGAACACATAGTTGACACTGTGATTATCAGGCTGTACATACAACCTTGTATTTTACATTTTCCTTTTAACATCTGTAAACAAATATACATTTTCCCAAATGTATTCTTTGTAAATATCACAAATTAGTAAATCCAGGTAAACTCATCACTGATCACCCACTGAATAGGCACCAGGCTAAATCTGTGTAGGATATGGAAAGGTAAGTATCATCTCTGCCCTCAGTAAGTTTACAGTCTTATGGAGAGATCAGACATACATACATGAAACAATCTGGGACAACAAATAATTAGGTGGAAAACTGTGATGCACTCAAGTCAGGTAGGCTTGCGAGGTGGTGGTGCGTTCCCTTATCAAGGGTTTGGGGACTGAGAGAAGGCTATCTCCCTGTGAAGATGGAAGAATTGATTCAGCTCAGATGGGCAAAACCGGATGAAGGTATGAAGGTACTGAATAAGGGGAACACACAATTGGCTTGGTGGTCACTGAGGCAGCAGGCCCAGCTGGTACAGAAGGCTCATGTGCCCTCCTCATTAGCCAGATGAACTGAATCAAGCCTAGAAGGGAGCAGGACTGGCCCCAACCACATGGCTGCCTGGTGTCAGCCTGTATTCCTGCTCCAGGCCTCCGTGTCACCACTGTAAGATGAAGATGAAGTTATTAGTTATTTTTTATTTTTCTTTTGCTTTTTTGTTTGTTTGTTTGTTTGTTGAGTCGGAATCTTGCTCTGTTGCCCAGGCTGGAATGCAGTGGAGTGATCAGGGCTCACTGCAGCCTCAACCTCCTGGGCACAAGTGATCTTCCCACCTCAGCCTCCCAAGTAACTGGAAATACAGACGTGTGCCATCATGCCTGACTGAGTTATTTTTCAAATGTCACTGAGGGACAGGTCAGGCAAGGAGACTGTGTGAGTCTCAGGAGCTAATAGTCCTGAGCTTTGCTGAGGCCTGTAAGGATTGGCATGTGGGGCCAATGACATGAGATCCCAGTTAGTCATCCTGGCAGCTGCTTCCTGCCTCCCTTCCCTTGTTGCCTGCTGCTTGGACCTCTTTGGCATGGTAAGTGGATACTGCCTGGACTCATCAATTATTACTGCTGGAGAGCAGCTTACGCAGCAGCTCATGTGCCCTCCTCATTACCCAGATGAATTGAGTCAGACCCAGAAGGGAGTGGAACTGGGCCAAACAACATGGCTGCCTGGAGTCAGCCATAGCAAGAACCTCATCAGCTCACAGTCCACCCCCCCTCATTCATGCATCTAACAGATATCACTGACACCACTGCAGTGCTGGTGATGCAGCAGCAGGCAAACAGATGAAAACACTGAGGTGGGGATAGCAACCATCAATGAGATAAGATAGACAGTGACAGGCACCAAGGAAAAAGCAGATGGTGGGGGGTGGGGAGGAGTGGGGGCTTGCAATTATAGAGACATCAGCTAAGGAAGGCCTCAATGAGTAAATAACATTAGGGTTGGACACCATGGCATATGCCTGTAATCCCAGCTCTTGGTAGGCCAAGGCGGGAGGATCACTTGAGGTCAGGAATTCCAAGCTACAGTGAGCATTGATCACACCACTGCAGCCTAGCCTGGGTGACAAAGCAAGACCATGATTCAAAAAAATAAAAATTAAAATTAAAAGGAAAAAGACATTAGAACAAAAGCTAAGCAGGAATCCGGAAGGGAGCACCAGGTTCTCTGGATGGCATGTGATGTAAAGGCCCTGGGGCAGGAGTGGGCCTGGCGTGTTCCAGGAAAAATAAGGAGTGACGTGAGGAAAGAACAGGAGGAAATGAGCCAGAGGGACCTTGGGGCAGCTGGTGCGGGGTCCTGGATTTCACAGCAAGGCCTTTGGCATGTATCCTTTGCAGTTGCTAATTCATGACCCTGCTTTCTCCTGCTTACTCGCAAGGGCACTGTGACCTCTGTGGGCAGAGAGGAGAATGGAATAGCCAACAGGACTCCCAAGAGCACACAGCAGCAGTGTGAGCAGCTCCCTGAACACCTGTGCTGGGCCTGCCCTGTGCCCCTGCCCTAGAAGTCCTGCAGACCCAGAGGACACAGTGGCCTCCCATCTACGGATTATGAGAAAGAGCACGGATGCAAAGCCATACCAAACCAGTTGCGTGCTTAGCATCTGCAGAATATCAGAAGGGGGCAGGTTTAACAGCTGAGGCCAGTGAAGTGAGCTGAGTCAGAGGCCAGTAGCGCCCATGCCTTGGCTGAGTGAAGGGTAGAACCAGATATGTTTATGTAGAAGTGGCTGGCAAAAAGTGAAGCCCTGATGGTGATCTGTGTTACTAGCTTGGGCTTCTAATTTCTAATGTCATGTACTTCCTGCCAGTGCTCCATGCCCATGTGTGTGAAAACCTCTGTGCAGAACGGCTTGCCAGGGACCAGGGTGGGTGCCAGTGTGGGACCAGTGTGGTTGCCAGGGACCAGTGTGGGTGCGAGCTGAGGCAATTGGTTGACCAGCACAGTAGTTTTGGAGCATGCCAGAGTTCTCACGTGCCCCTCTAGAAGAAGGTGTTCCACGTCCTGCGGCAGAACCTGCAGCGTTAAAAGGCGCCCATGGTTCAGACACTGCTCTCGGCAGCACAGAACAGGGCAGGGCACGCGATTCACCACTACTAGGGCGGAGTCGGTTAAGACTCACCTTCAGAGAAGCCTCAGCTCCCATGGCCAGATCCATTTCCCTGGGCGTCTCAGCCCCTCCTTGTGACCAGGCCCCTCTGCTCTGTGGGTGCTACGAAGGGCATGGATGGAACCAGAAGTGAGGGCCAAAGTCTTGTCTGAGTTCTGTCAAGATGGACTTGGACTCTGGCTCTGGCTCTGGCTGTGGTCCTCATCTGCGTTCTCCCTGTTAGTCCCCTAAGGGGGTCCAGTGGAGCAGTCAAGGTCAACTCAATTCCACAATCACTTATTATATTTCAGCTGCCAGGTACTTTATCTGTAGCAGGAAATTGATAAGGCATGAACCCTTCCTTCAGAGATATTGAATCTATTATGTGTGTATTTAGGGGTGGGTGTATTAGCGTGACTGTGTGTGTGCATTAACTCACACATGCTTGTGGAGGCAGCCTGGGATATTATCAGGAAGAGTCTTGAGCTAGAGTGAGAAGGCCTCGTCCCAAGTCCTGACTACTCAGTCTCCTCCCTGTGGGCCTTTGTTCAGACACCTGTCCTCTCAAAGTCTTGGCTTCTGCTACTGTTCAATGGGGATAGTGAAGCTTCCCTGGCTGCATCAGGGGGCTTGTTGGGAGGGTCAGTTGGGGCAATAGGTGGTAAAGTATTTAATGCACACAGGAAGTTATATGCTCATGAACATTGGCAGCATGTATGTGAGTGCAAAAACAGACAATTATCAGCATGAGCCAAAGGAAAAAAAAAAAATTCAGGCTAAAATCAAAGAAGGGACACCAATGTGATCAAGAAGAGAAGCTCCAGAAAAGAATGCAGATGTGACTCCAAATGCATCCCTGTGTGTGTTCATATATGCCGATGTAGAGGTGTGCATTGCCTGGACTACTGAAGTCCCAGCCCTCCAGAGTCCTCCTAGATCTCTGGCGGTGCAAGAAGAATGTCCCTTCCCACTCTGGGGAGGCTTCTTCCTCCCCAGGTCAAAGCCATTGTTATTATCAGCTACAGACATTAGTGAGCACACAATAAGGCTCTGGGCTACAAGGGGGACTAATATTTATGAAGTACCTAGTATTATGTGCACAACATGGTGCAAAGGTGCAAACCTCTTTTTGGGGGCGCCCAGGATGGAGTGCAGTGGTGCAATTAGGGCTCACAGCAGCCTCGAACTCCTAGGCCCAAGTG
>NW_012112919.1:6842101-6848611 GCF_000951035.1 Colobus angolensis palliatus | reverse complement strand
TATACTTGTGCCATGTTGGTGTGCTGCACCCATCAACTCGTCAGCACCCATCAATTCGTCATTTATATCAGGTATAACTCCCAATGCAATCCCTCTCCCCTCCCCCGCCATGATAGGCCCCGATGTGTGATGTTCCCCTTCCCGAGTCCAAGTGATGTCATTGTTCAGTTCCCACTCTGCACTCTTTTTAAAGAACGTTATCTACTTGGCCTACTTATTCTTTGGTCATGAGTGCTTGAGGGAAGGCAAGGACGACATGACAAAGGAGCCTGGGAATAACTGAAAACCTGGGCCTCAAAAGCAGTAGGAGAGAGGTGACATCTCCAGAGCAGCAGGACAGGCGAATGGAGCATTTGGTTCTCAATTCGTTTATATTAGTAACTATAAGACCTTTCCTCTTACACGTTTTTTGTTTTTTGTTTTTTTTTTGAGACAGAGTCTTGCTTTGTTGCCCCAGCTGGAATGCAATGGCGTGATCTCAGCTCACTGCAACCTCCTCCTCCCGGGTTCAAGTGATTCTCTTGCTTCACCCTCCTGAGTAGCTGGGATTACAGGCACTTGCCACCGTGCCTGGATAATTTTTGTATTTTTTAGTAGAGACAGGGTTTCACCATGCTGGTCAGGCTGGTCTCAAACTCCTGACCTCAGGTGATCCACCCGCCTTGGCCTCCCAAAGTGCTGGAATTATAGGCATGAGCTACCACACCCAGTGTCTTACACACGTTAAAAGAAAATTTTATTTATTTATTTTTGAGACAGAGTCTCCCTCTGGCGCCCAGGCTGGAGTGCAGTGGCAGCATCTCAGCTCACTGCAACCTCTGCCTCCTGGGTTCAGGCGATTCTGTTGCCTCAGCCTCCTAAGTAGCTGGAATTACAGGCACCTGCCACCATGCCCAGCTAATTTTTGTATTTTCAGTAGAGATGGGGTTTCACCATGTTGGCCAGGCTAGTCTTAAACTCCTGACCTCAGGTATCCACCAACCTGGGATTACAGGCATGAGTCCCCATGCCCGGCCAGAAAAAGTTTAGACATTTTAAAGTTAGCAGAGTTTAATTGAGTAAAGAATGATTCATGAATCCGGTAACTCCCTGAACCAGAGGGATTCTGGTGCTGCCATGTGGTCAGAGAGGAATTTATGGACAGGAAAAGGAAAATGGGCCAGGCGTGGTGACTCATGCCTCTAATCCCAGCACTTTGGGAGGCCAAGGAGAGCGGATCATCTGAGCCCAGGAGTTCAAGACCAGCTTGGGCAATATGTTGAAACCCTGTCTCTACAAAAAAAAAAAAAAATACAAAAATTAGCTGGGCATGGTGGTGTGCACCTATAGTTCTGGCTACTCAGGAGGGTAAAGTGGGAGGATGGCTTGATGCCAGGAGGTGGTGGTTGCAGTGAGCCATGATCATCCCACTGCACTCCAGTCTGGAGGATGATAGAGCAAGACTTTGTCTCAAAACAAAACAAAACAAAAACAAAAAAGGGAAAATGACATACAGAAAATGGAAATCAGACCAGGCGTGGTGGCTCACGCCTGTAATCCCAGCACTTTGGGAGGCCAAGGTGGGTGGATCACTTGAGGTCAGGAGTTTGAGAACAGGTTAGCCAAATGGTGAAACTCCTTCTCTACTAAAAATACAAACATTGGCCAGGCATTGTGGCGCACATCTGTAAGCCCAGCTACTCAGGAGACCAAGGCAGAAGAATCTCTTGAACCTGGGAGGCGGAGGTTGCAGTGAGCCAAGATTGCACCACTGCACTCCAGCCTGTACAACAGAGTAAGACTCTGTCTCTAAATAAATAAATAAATAAATAAAATTGAAAAAGAAAATGGAAGTGAGGTATAGAAATAGCCATGTTGTTACAGATCGGTGTTTGTCTTATTTGAACATGGAGTTGACCACCTGTGATTTGCTAAAACTCAGTGATTGGTACTGTCTGTTTACACATCCAGTTAGGTTACAGTTTAATATGTATACAGACTAAACTTAAAATATGTAAGCAGGCAGCTTTAGGCTAAACTTAATTGAACAATTTCTTCCTTTTGTCAACCTCAACCTCCTAAAATGAAGAGGTTGACCAAACTTTATATATTGCTGTCACTCTGTCACCATAGCAAGTAGACTTACTTGGTTTCAAATCCCACTGAGAAACAGCAGAAGAGTGTGTTTTATAAGATGAGAATGAAGAATTTAGATTACCTTTTTGTAAAGGTTAGAGCAGAGAGGACTTCTTTATTATACTATAATCCCTTCTTTTCTGGAGAAAAAATTCCTGGTTTCTTTGGGGATCCATATGCTTCCTTAAAGTTTTAGTTTGATTGTGTTGCATTTAGCATGAGGGACTCCATTTGGTTAGATCCAGTCTAGCCTGTTGGGGCCTAGTGCATGAGTTCAATCCAAAACAGTGGCCTCCCATAATTTTGTTGAACAATTCTCCCCTTTTGGTCATGTTGTCACTTAAGTGAGAGTGTGAGCAAAACATTGCTAATTGCTACTCTCAGTTATCATTTTGGGCTTCTGGTCTCAACATGTCTTTCATAGATTACAGTGTCCTCATGATTATGTATTTCTTTGATATTTTGTCATTCCAGTTGAAGAGAGACCATTTGACATTCTATGGATGGCTGCATGTAAATATTTACAATTTTTGAAAGGATATAGTTCACCAGGGAGACGACTATTATGACTACCAGAAGGACAATACCAAGAGTTTGGAGTATGCTGCTTAGCCAGGGTCCCCATGAACTAAACCAACTAAAATTAAATAGATTAAAGAATAAGCTTGATAAAGGGTCTGTGAGTTTCAACCAAGCAGCCAGTTTGTTAATCCCCTGCTAATGAATCTCTGTAGTACCTGATGTATTCATCCATGTGCAACAAGAAGTGTCAGCAACTGGCTGGGTATGGTGGCTCACACCTACAACCCAGCACTTCGGGAGGCCCAGGCAAGAGGATTGCTTGAGCCCAGGAGTTCGAAACCAGCTTGGGCAACATGGTGAGACCCTGTCTCTAAATATATATATATATAGTCAGCAACTGCACGGATTCTTCTCTGTTCAGCCAGTAAGTAGCCTAGAGCAGTTCTATTATGTAGCACAACTTTAGCAAGAAATTTAAAGAAGTCTTTAGCGTAGTGTTTATAGTGCAATCTGCTATAGAGCCTATTATGAGGGACAAACTTCTAATCATTGTCTCATTTACTCCAAATCATGGAAAAAGCAACCTAACAAATTATGCCCATTCAGAAGGGTGAAGGCCCCCTGGCAATGTTTGCTTCAACCTATAATGTAGGTTAAAAGAAATAGACCAATGTTCTGTTTCTGACTGATTATGGAGCTACAAAGGTACCATGAAAATTCCTCACCCACTTTGGCCCTTCATCTTCTATCCATCAAGGCATAAGGTTGCTCATGCATAAGGTTGCTCATGTAAGGTGAAATCCTCCACAAATAAAAGTATATTTTTTTATATATACTTGGGTATATATGGGTCCACACAAGACTTTTTCTAGTTCTAATCTTCACAGAGGCATAAGCAAGGAAAAAAATTAAGAGAGGTAAGAGTCTCCTGATGGCAAAGAAATCTTGATCTGTGATCTTGAGAAAGCTTTCCACATCTAGGATTCCCTCTGCTTCTGGGGAGAAACTTCCCTGGTTAGCTTTACCTTAAGGTCTCCAACAGGTATACAGCTCCAAGAGTCTGGAGGGGCCCTTCTGAGTTGTGAAATTACAGACCCAAGGTTCAAGGTCCTAAAGTTTTGCTGCAGTGTGAGTGGCAAGGGTAGTCTTTCTCTGTTGTTTCTAGAAGACCCAATCTCTGTGTTCTAGATCATGAAGGATTTAATTGTCCTCAGTCAGTGGATCATGAAAAGCTTCCTTTACCTGGTAAAAATGCACTTTGGCATAATGCATTAAAGCCACAGTCAGTCATATCAAAGTTTAGGAGCAGAAGATACATGAGTTTTTGTTTTGTTTTGTTTTGTTTCTGTTTTTGTTTTTGTTTTTGTTTTGAGATAGAGTCTCGCTCTGTCAGCCAGGCTGAAGTGCAGTGGCCCAGTCTCGGCTCACTGCAGTCTCCGCATCCTGGGTTCAAGGGATTCTCCTGCCTCAGCCTCCAGAGCACCTGGGATTACACGCATGCACCACCACGCCTGGCTAATTTTTGTATTTTTGTGGAGATGGGGTTTCACCATGTTAACCAGCCTGGCTTGGAACTCCTCACCTCAGGTGATCTACCCGCCTCGGCCTCCCAAACTCCTGGGGTTACAGGTGTGAGCCACCATGCCCAGCCATGAGTTTCTATCATTAGGGGCATAGGCTTTCCAGTGACTGTTTTATAAAGGGTCAACTTATGTTTTCTGCTGAAAGTGGATCTAATTGTCATCAATCTGCAATACCTTTGACCAAGGCAATCCAGTTGATTTACTTAGCTTTGCCTAGTACTATTTTATCTGTAGTTTCTTATTTAACTGTTTTACAATTTGTTCAATGAAACAAATACCTTTATCACTGGAGATTTCTCCAGGAATGCCCCCTGAAAAAAACACATTTCCTAACAAACTTTTAGCTACTGTTAGATCATCAGCCTTCTTTCATGTGAAAGCTTCTATACAACCAGAAAATAAGCATTCTGAATGACAATTGAATGAACTCCCTCTATAAATGTTCAAATGGCCAATCAGGTAGCAGAAGTGTACCTGAAGTTTTTATTGTTTCCCCAGAATTGTGGATTTCACAAACCAAACATTGGTCAAAAACCGTTTTAGCAATTTGAAACAGTCACACCACACACACACACATACACACACACACATGCACACATTTTCTATTTGGATCATTTAATCTCTACCATAATGTGTCATGGAGTACAGAGCTTTTAAGAGTAGAAGATGAGGCAGCTGTCTAGGCTCTCCATGAGTTTATGCTTAACATTGGGTGTATATCTTCTTCAATACCAATTTTGTTTTTCCAATTTAGGTGAATAGTACTGTTTAATAGCTGGGTTGGCCTGGTGTGGTGGCTCACACCTGTAATCCCACCACATTGGGAGGCCGAGACAGATGGATCCTTTGAACTCAAAGATCAAGACCAGCCTGGGCAACATGGTGAAACCCCATCTCTACAAAAAGTACAAAAACCAGCCAGGTGTGGTGGTGCATGTCTGTAGTCCCAGCTACTTGCAGGGCTTAGGTGGGGAGTGGGGAAGGGGTGAAGAAGGAGGTTACGGTGAGCCGCAATTGTACCACTGCACTCCAGCCTGGGTGATAGAGCCAGACCTTGTCTCAAAATAAGTAAATAAATAAAAACTGGATTATCACAGGTAATCTGACTTGGACCATGGAGTTCATTCAAACTGCGTATACTAACAATTTCGGTACTTGCTGATTTAGCATGAAAATCCGGCAATGGCCAGGCATGGTAGGTCATACTTGTAATCCTATCACTTTGGGAGTCTGAGGCGGGCAGATCACTTGAGTTCAGGAGTTCAAGACCAGCATGGGCAACATGATAAAATCCTGTCTCTACAAAAAAATACAAAAATTAGCTGGGCTTGGTGGCACATGCCTGTAGTCCCAGCTACTTAGGAAGCAGAGGTTTCAATGAGCCAAGATCATGCTATTGCACTCCAGTCTGGGTGACAGAATGAGACTCTGTCTTTAAAAAAAAAAAAAGTGCTTGTCAAGGTTCTTTATATTCTTTCCATGAACCTCCTTGAAGACACAACACTCTGTGATTTTACTTGCTTGTAAAGAACTTTTCAGAAAATGCATCAGAATTAAGTAATTAACTGTGGAAACAATTTAAAATGGCCATAGTTAAAGACCCAATTGACAAGGAAATTTGGTTATTTCTGTGGACTATAATAATTTAACATAATAGCCATAACTGTGACTTATACCGAGACATATCAGAATTTTAGGAAACTCATACAGTTTTATGTTTTTGTTTGTTTGCTTGTTTTTGAGACTCAGTTTTTCTCTTGTTGCCCCGGCTGGAGTGCAATGGTGTGATCTTGGCTCACTGCAACCTCCATCTCCCAGGTTCAAGCTAGTCTCCTGCCTCCGCCTCCTGAGTAGCTGGGATTACAGGTGCTTGCCACCATGTTCAGCTACTTTTTTTGTATTTTTAGTAGAGATGGGTTTTCATCATGTTGGCCAGGCTGGTCTCAAACTCCTGACCTCAGGCGATCCACCCACCTCAGCCTCCCAAAGTGCTGGGATTACAGGCATGAGCCACTGTGCCCAGCCAATGTTTGGAACCTACATTAATAACATATCCAAAATGTAATTTGAAAGTTAAACATCAGGTCAGGCATGGTGGCTCACGCCTGTAATCCCAGTACTTTGGGAGGCTGAGGAGGGTGGATCACCTGACATCAGGAGTTTGAGACCAGCCTGACCAACATGGAGAAACCCCATCTCTACTAAAAATACAAACATTGGCCAGGCATTGTAGCGCACATCTGTAAGCCCAGCTACTCAGGAGACCAAGGCAGAAGAATCTCTTGAACCT
>NW_012112919.1:6835815-6837436 GCF_000951035.1 Colobus angolensis palliatus | reverse complement strand
AAATTAAAGAGAAGGGTGTCCTCAAGTTCCTTGCAGCAGAAAGCTACTTAGGTAGCACCAACCTTGACTTCCAAATGGAACAGCACATCTATAAAAGGAAAAGTGATGGCATCGACATCATAAATCTGGAGAAACTTCTGCTGGCAGCTTGTGCCATTGAAAACCCCGCTGATGTCAGCATCATATCCTCCAGGAATACTACCTGGTTGGCTGTGCTGAAGTTGTTGCTGCCGTTGGAGCCACTCCTGTTGCTGGCTGTTTCATTCTAGGAACTTTCACTAACCAGATCCAGACAACCTTCTGGGGGCCATGTCTTCTGGTGGTTACTGGTCCCAGAGCTGACCAGTGGCCTCCTGCATAGGCCTTTTATGTTAACCTGCCTACCATAGCTGTGTAACAGATTCTCCTCTGTACTGTATGGACATTGCCATTAAATACAACAAGAGAGCTCATTCAGTGGGTCTGATGTGGAGGCTGGCCTGGGAAGGTCTGAGCATGCATGACACCATCTCCATTGAACACCCAAGGGAGGTTATACCTGATCTCTACTTTTTTAGAGATCCTGAAGCTATTGAGAAGGAAGGTTGATAAGGAAGAGCTGCTGAAAAAGCTGTGATCAAGAAGGAATTTCAGGGTAAATAGACTGCTCCCCCTCCTGAATTCACTGCTACTCAGCCTGAAGTTGTGCACTAGTCTGAAGGCATGCAGGTGCCCTCTGTGCCTATTTAGCAGGTTCCTACTGAAGAGTGGAGTGCTCAGCCTGCCGCGGAAGACTGGTCTGCAGCGCCCACTGCTCAGGCCACTAAATGGGTAGGAACAACCACTGAGTGGGTTTAAGCTACTCTTCTATAGTCTCTTAAGCAATGTGGAAATAAGGTTGATGGAAAATAAACATCAGTTTTCTAAAATAAATAAATAATTAAAACCTTATAAATCCATCCAGTTTCAGTCAGCTTTTGACCCACAAGATTTTCACAAACCTTTTATAATCTCTTATACCTTTTTTCTCTATTCTCTTTCTCTTCCCAACTTTCTACATTCATTTAATGTTATTGATATCTTTTTTCTTCATTTAAAAGCAACCTTTAAGGCGGGGCACAGTGGCTCATGCCTGTAATCCCAGCACTTTGGGAGGCCGAGGCAGGCAGATCACTTGAAGTCAGGAGTTCAAGACCAGCCTGGCCAATGTGGTAAAACCCCATCTCTGCCAAAAATACAAAAAAAATTAGCTGAGCATGGTGGTGCATGCCTGTAATCCCAGCTACTTGAGAGGCTGAGGCATGGGAATCGATTGAACCCGGGGGGTGCAGGTTGCAGTGAGCGGAGATTGTGCCGTGGCATTGCAGCCTTGGCAACAGAGTAAGACTGTCGAAACAAACAAACAAAAACAACAAAACTATACAAAATTCTTACTCAAAAGATAAAATCAAATTTTAGTTCCGTATAATGTATTATCAATACTAAAGTTAACTTTAATGAAACCTTGCCTTTCCTCACTACTTAGAGAAGGGACCATAGATCCACTATTCTGGATTCCCATCGTAACTTTTTATTTATTTATTTAAAATAGAGATAGCCGGGCGCGGTGGCTCAAGCCTGTAATCCCAGCACTTTGGGAGGC
>NW_012112919.1:6833181-6835540 GCF_000951035.1 Colobus angolensis palliatus | reverse complement strand
TTCCCAACTTTCTACATTCATTTAATGTTATTGATATCTTTTTTCTTCATTTAAAAGCAACCTTTAAGGCGGGGCACAGTGGCTCATGCCTGTAACCCCAGCACTTTGGAAGGCTGAGGTAGGAGGATCACTTGAGCCCAAGGAATTTGAGATCAGCCTGGGAAACATTGTGAGATTCCATCTTTACAAAAAAAGTTTCAAAATCAGCTGGGTAAGCCAGGCATGGTGGCTCATGCCTGTAATCCTACCACTTTGGGAGGCTGAGGCAGGTGGATCACCTGAGGTCAGGAGTTCAAGACCAGCCTGACCAACACGGAGAAACTCTGTCTCTACTAAAAATACAAAATTAGCCAGGCATGGTGGCACATGCCTGTAATCCCAGCTACTCAGGAGGCCGAGGCAGGAGAATTGCTTGAACCCTGGAGGGAAGAGGTTGTGGTGAGCCGAGATGGAGCCATTGCACTCCAGCCTGGGCAGCAAGAGCGAAACTCTGTCTCAAAAAGAAAAAAAAGAAAAAAGAAAAAAAAGAGAAAATCAGCTGGGTGTGGCAGTACACATAGTCCAGCTACTCAAGAGGCTGAGGTGAGAGGACTGCTTGAGCCTGGCAGGTCAAGGCTGCAGTCAGCCATGATTGCTCCACTGCACTCTAGCCTGAGTGACAGAGTGAGAGATCCTGTCAAAAACAAACAAACAAAGAAAACCTTTAAATAACTTCTTAAATACACAAAATTATTTTTTCTCAACAAATGCACATCTTAATGCCCTTAAAACTTTTATCCCCCCAAATATATCTTGCTTTTCTTTATACATGCTGTATACAGAGTTGTTTTCCTTATATTTAGTAGTTTTTTGGTTTTTTGTGCCCTTTGGGTCCTGAATTTACACATCAGGCATAGAGCTTGAGACAGAGGAAAGAGCTGTGAAGCAAATTCCTGGAGGATCAAACCACATCCAGCATGACCAGGTAGCACAGCTGAGCCAGGGATGATGGGGCCATATTGGGTTTGGCTCTGCCTTGCAGCTGGTAGTCCAAACAGTGAGGACATGCATATTTCTGCAGGCCTCACCATGGTCACCTGTCCAGACCCCAGAATCCAGAGACTCAAAACCAAATACAATCATACAGTAAGATGTGTGCAAGGTTTCAGGAAGCCCAGCAGCCAGACTTTACAGCTTTAGCTCACAGACAAATCAAGCAAGTTTAAGAAATATTACAGGAGCAGCAGTTTTATGACTTTAAAACATGTAATAGGCTGGGTGCGGTGGCTCACGCCTGTAATCCCAGCACTTTGGGAGGCCAAGGTGAGCAGATCACTTGAGGTCAGGAGTTCGAGACCAGCCTGGCCAACATGGTGAAATCCTGTCTCTACTACAAATACAAAAATTAACCGGATGTGGCGGCATACACCTGTAGTTCAGCTTGGAAGGCTGAGGCAGGAGAATCACTTGAACCTGGGAGATGGAGGTTGTGGTGAGCTGAGATCTCACCATTTGCACTCCAGCCTGGGCAACAAGAGCAAAACTCCATCTCAAAAACAAAAACAAAAAACAAACAAACAAAAAAACATGTAATAGAGATAATGTAAACCTGTCTGATCAGTAGACCCAGGCAAAAACAATTATATTTAACTGACAATTCTGAAGCCGTTCCAATTTCCCTCCCTCCCTCCCTCCCTACTTCTCTCTCTCTTCCTTTCTTTCTTTCTTTCTTTCTTTCTTTCTTTCTTTCTTTCTTTCTTTCTTTCTTTCTTTCTTTCTTTCTTTCTTTTCTTTCTCTCTTTCTATCTCTTTTTTCTTTCTTTCTTTCTTCTTTTTTTTTCTGGAGATAGGGTCACATTCTCCAGAGACCAGTGTTGCCCAGGATGGCATGCAGTGGAGTGATCATGGCTCACTGCAGCCTCAACCTCCCCAGGCTCAGTTGATCCTTCCACCTCAGCCTCCTGAGTAGCTGGGACTATAGGCACACACCACCATGCCTGGCTAATTTTTGTATTTTTTATAGAGACAGTGTTTTGCCATGTTGCCCAGGCTGATCTTGAACTCCTGGGCTCAAGCAATCTGCCCACTTTGGCCTCCCAAAATGCTGAGATTACAAGTGTGAGCCACGCGCATGTGGCCTTCCAATTTCATTTTTACTAATTATTTTATTTATTTCATTTTATTTATGTATTTATTTATTTTTGAGATGGTGTCTAGCTTTGTCGCTGGGCTGGAGTACAGTGACATGATCTCAGCTCACTGCAGCCTCCACCTCCCAGGTTCAAGTGATTCTCCTGCCTCAGCTTCCCAAGTACCTGGGATTACAGGCACGTGCCACCACGCCCAGCTAATTTTTGTAATTTTTTCTTTTTTTTTTTTT
>NW_012112919.1:6830884-6832019 GCF_000951035.1 Colobus angolensis palliatus | reverse complement strand
AAAGTGCTGGGATTACAGGCTTGAGCCACCGCGCCCGGCCAATTTTTTCTTTTTTTTAAGTAGAGACGGGGTTTCACTATGTTACCCAGGATGGTCTAAGTCTCCTGACCTCGTGATCCGCCCACCTCGGCCTCCCAAAGTGCTGGGATTACAGGCATGAGCCACTGCACCTAGCACATTTTACTAATAATTTAAAAACTAGCTTTATTTACCAAATATCATCACATATGCATAGCACATATAGACATAGAGACACACAGAAGCAGAACTTAGAGCTTCCTTAACTTACAGCTTCCTTAACTTATAGTTTCCTTAACAAATTCTCATTTGCCAGCTTTCAAATAGTTTTTCTTTTCCCCATTCAAACTATCAGCCTTTCAATTGCCCATTTCAATGCCCTAAACAATTGTTAGCTAAGCAACCCTAAATTTGCATTTCTAAAGGGATGCTTCTTAGGTGGAACAAGGTAGAAAATTTATATCTCAAAAGCACAGAGCTGGCTGGGGGCAGTGGCTCATGCTTGTAATCCCAGCACTTTGGGAGGCCAGGGCTGGCAGATCACCTGAAGCCAGAAGTTTGAGAGCAGCCTAACCAACATGGCAAATCCCATCTTTACTAAAAATACAAAATATTTAGCTGGGCATGGTGATGTATGCTTGTAATCCCAGCTACATGGGAGGCTGAGGTACAAGAATCATATGAATCCAGGAGGCAGAGGTTGCAGTGAGCTGAGATTGCATCCCTGCACTACAGAGAGGGTGACAGAGCAAGACTGTGTCTCAAAAAAAAAAGCATGGAGCTGAGACTTCAGATCTAAATACTGTAGCATCATTTGCCCAAACCAAGGAAGAAGAATGTGAAGACCCAATTAAAACAAGATGGTAATGAAGAAAGGTAAGACTTGTTATGTAAATTTATTTATTTATTTATTATTTATTTTTCGAGATGGAGTTTCATTCTTGTTGCCCAGGCTGGAGTACAATGGTGCAATGTCAGCTCACTGCAACCTCCACCTCTCGAGTTCAAGTGATTCATCTGCCTCTGCCTCCCGAGTAGCTGGGATTACAGGGGCCCACCACCATGCCTGGCTAATTTTTGTATTTTTAGTAGAGATGGGGTTTCACCATGTTGGCCA
>NW_012112919.1:6826089-6830509 GCF_000951035.1 Colobus angolensis palliatus | reverse complement strand
GCCTCCTGGATTCAAGTGATTTTTCTGCCTTAACCTCCCAAGTAGCTGAGATTACAGGCGCCTGCCACCATTCCTGAATAATTTTTTTGTATTTTTAGTAGAGATGGGGTTTCACCATGTTGGCCAGGCTGGCCTTGAACTCTTGACCTCAGGTGATCCGCCTACCTCGGCCCCCTAGAGTACAGGGATTACAGGCATGGGCCACCATGCCTTGCCTCATCACTCTGATGTTAACATGTAATGAGTTTGTTTTTTTAATGAATTAATAAATATTCTTTAACATTTCTCTGCTTTAATTTTTTTATTAATTTTTTATTTTTTAGTGGCGGGGGCTTGCTATGTTGCTCAGATTGAACTCGAAATCCTGGGCTAAAGTGATCCTCCTGCCTCAGCCTCCTGAGTAGCTGGGAGTACAGACACGTACCACGGCTTCTGGCTTCCAGGTTTAATTTTTTTTTTGAGACTGAGTCCCGCTCTATTGTCCAGGCTGGAGAGCAGTGGCATGATCTCAGCTCACTGCAACCTCCGCCTCCCGGGTTCAAGTGATTCTCCTGCCTCAGCCTCCCAAGTAGCTGGGATTACAGGCACTCACCACCACACCTGGCTAATTTTTGTATTTATAGTGGAGATGGGGTTTCACCGTATTGGCCAGGCAGGTTTCAAACTCCTGACCTCAGGTGATCCACTTGCCTCGGCCTCCCAAAGTACTGGAAATACAGGCGTGAGCTATCGTGCCTGGCCTGAAAGACATTTTTTTAAAAGAGACAGAGTCTTGCTCTGTTGTCCAGCATGGAGTGCAGTGGCACAATCATAGGTCACTGCAGCCTTCACCTCCTGGGCTCAAGTGATCCTCCTCAGCCTCCTGAGTACCTGGGAGTACATGGCCATGCCACTATGCCTGGCTCCTTTGACACATCTAACTCCACCTCAATCTCTGCTTCCAAGAGAACTTGAACCAGTTCAGTTTATATCCAGAATATATATTTTTAAAACCCTAAAAATCAATAAACAAGTGGCAGACCGCCCAGTAAAAAATAGGCAATATGCATGAATGAGTATATTTTATCTTCATAAAGGAAGATAAAATAACGGTGAAAAAACAAATAAAAATATGCTTGTGTTAGTTTCCTGGGGCTGCTGTAACAAATTCCCACAATCATGGTGGCTTAAAAACAGCAGAAATTTTTTCTCAAAGTTCTGGAGACAAGGAGTCCAAAATCAAGGTATTGGCAAGGCCATGCTCCCTCTGGAGGCTCTGAGGAAGATCCATTCCTTGGCACTTTTAACTTCTGGGGGCTGTTGGTAGTTCCTGGCTCCCTTTGGCTTGTGGCTGCATCACTCCTCCATCTTGCCCTCAACTTCTTTTTTTTTCTTTTGAGGTGGAGTCTCGGAAGTCTCGCTGTCACCCAGCCTGGAATGCAGTGGAGCGATCTTGGCTCACTGTAACCTCCACTTCCCAGGTTCAAGTGGTTCTCATGCCTTAGCCTCCCAAGTAGCTGGAACTACAGGCACGCACCACCATGCCTGGCTAATTTTGTATTTTTAGAAGAGATGGGGGTTTGTCATGTTGGCCAGGCTGGCTTTGAACTCCTGGCCTCAAGTGATCCACCTGCCTCAGCCTCCCAAAGAGCTGGGCTTACAGGTGTGAGCCACCACACCTGGCCTTGTCCTCAGCTTCTATGTGAATATCTAATCTCTCTCTGACTCTGTCTTATAAAAACACCTATGATGACATTTAGGGCTCTCCAGATAATCCAGAATAATCTCATCTCAAAATCTTTAATTTACTCACAGCTGCAAAAACTTGACCATGTAAGGCAACATTCACTACTTCCTGAAGTTTGAGCACCTGATATCTTTTAGAGCCACCATTCAGTCCACTATAGCTTGTATCATTAGGCATCAGGAAAATCCAAAGGAAATGCAAGTTAAGATCACAGTGTGCTGCTACTTCACAGCCACCAGAATAGCTAAAATGAAAAATGAAGGAATGTAGTCCAACCAAAGCGCTCATACACTGCTCACGGTGGTAACGTCGATATAATTGCTTTGTAAAATTGGCTGGCAGCACTAAAGCTGAGCATATGAAATTCTGTGGCCCAGAAATTCCAGTGCTGGGTATGTGCAGTTTTGTTTACAGGCGCCCATCGCCATGCCTGGCTAATATTTTTGTATTTTTAGTAGAGATGGGTTTTCACCATGTTGGCCAGGCTGGTCTCAAACTCCTGACCTCAGGTGATCCACCTACCTCTGCCTCCCATAGTGCTGGGATTACAGGTGTGAGCCACTGCACCCAGCCCGTTTTCTTTCTAGAATACTTGCTCTTAGATTCCTGGCCCTCTAGGTAGGAAGTTTGACCACATCAAGGCCACCCTGCTGTGAGGATGCCTAAGTCACAGGGGCAGGCTAGGGAGAGGGAACCTGAGGTTTAGTCCCAGGTGAGTGCAGGCTTCGAGTTATTCCAGCCCAGACACCAGATTTGTGAGCAAGAAGTCTCCCCATGACTCCAGCCCTGGCCATTCAAGTCACCCCCAGCCATCTGGGTTTCCCAGCTGAGGCCCCAGGCAAGGTGGAGCAGAGCGAACCATACCTTCTACGCCCCGTTCAAGTTCCTCACTCACAGAGCCCTTGAGTGTAATAAAATGAGTGTTGTTTGATGCCATTACATTTTGGGACACTTTGTCATTCAGTAATAGGTAGCTGGAACAATACCCAACAGAAACACGTACGTAAATTCATCAAAAGACAAACCTGAAAATATTCATAGCAGTGCTATTTACTAAACTGGTGACTACCCCCAAACACCTATCAAACAGTGGAGTGGATACATAATTTGTGGTAATATTAACATGATACAATACTAGACAGCAATAAGAATAAACAAATCACAGTCACACACAAAAATATGGATGATATATGTACATGAAAACACACAAATCATAGAGTACAGGTTGATAAAATTTCATGAAGTGATCACACCTGTGTGATCCAGAAACATAACATCAGCCATAACATAAGCCTTCCAGTCACTACTCCCTTCACAGGTAATCACTTTCCTGACTTCCAACATTATAGGTTAGTTTTGGTGGTTTTAAAATAATGTAGTTTTTAGCACACACAACAAGAGTTTCCTTAAAAACTTACTAGGCTCCCAAATTTTTGCTTCCACTTGGAACCAAGATTATTTCTTTTAACCCTAGAGACCCTCATCTGGCAGTTGCTGTCTCTGCTCTGCCCATCTGTCTCCTCTTCATATGCTGTTTGTTTGTTTGTTTCTTTGTTTTGAGAGTGGGTCTCGCTCTGCCGCCTGGCTGGAGTGCAATGGCACACTTTTGGCTCACTGCAATCTCTGCCTCCCAGGTTCAAGTGATTCTCCCACCTCAGCCTCCTGAGTAGCTGGGACTACAGGCGCCCACCACCATGCCTGGCTAATTTTTGTTTTGTTTTTTTTTTTTTGAGACGGAATCTCGCTCTGTCGCCCGGGCTGGAGTGCAGTGGCCAGATCTCAGCTCACTGCAAGCTCCGCCTCCCGGGTTTACGCCATTCTCCTGCCTCAGCCTCCCGAGTAGCTGGGACCACAGGCACCCGCCACCTTGCCCGGCTAGTTTTTTGTATTTTTTAGTAGAGACGGGGTTTCACCGTGTTAGCCAGGATGGTCTCGATCTCCTGACCTCGTGATCCGCCCGTCTCGGCCTCCCAAAGTGCTGGGATTACAGGCTTGAGCCACCGCGCCCGGCCAATTTTTGTATTTTTTAAGTAGAAACGGGGTTTCACCATGTTGGCCAGGCTGATGTCGAACTCCTGACCTCAAGTGATCCACCTGCCTTGGCCTCACAAAGTGCTGGGATTATAAGCGTGAGCCACCATGCTCGGCCATTCCCTTGACATACTGTATTCCATTGCTTCCAAGACACACCTTTCTTAAATTATTGAATTACAACATCTTTACATAAAAGCCTACAAGTCATAGAGTACAGCTTGATAAATCTCAAGACTGCCAAAGAAATTTCAAGACTGGTCTGCCACAATCTGTGGCAGTTCAACTCCTTGAGGCATACCCCAGGCCCTAAATCGGCACCAGCAGTAAACAATGTAAACGATGTGCAGCTCCAAGAAGCGTACTTTCCATGCCCACTCAGATGTGGCCATGGGGCACAAGGGACAGGGAGGAACTTCAGAGAAGGCAGAGCCATGGAGCACAAAGGACAATAGACTAGGTTGCTTCTCCCAGATGGGAGAACCTAGGGCTGCCAGACGGGCTAACCAGGCAGCTTACCCCACTGCCAGTGGACAGGCAGGCTGGTTGGTTCTCTCTTTTAAGATGATCTGTGGCCGGGCGCGGTGGCTCAAGCCTGTAATCCCAGCACTTTGGGAGGCCGAGACGGGCGGATCACGAGGTCAGGAGATCAAGACCATCCTG
>NW_012112919.1:6818651-6825894 GCF_000951035.1 Colobus angolensis palliatus | reverse complement strand
TCTCACAGGCCAGGTGTGGTGGCTGGTCCCTGTAATCCCAGCACTTTGGGAGGCCTTAGCCAGAGGATTGCTGGAGTTCAAAGCCAGACTGGGCAACATAGTGAGACTCTGTACCTACAAAACAAACAAACAAACAAACAAACAACGGTTCCTCACTCAAGCTCTAGCTTATCTAACTTTCAGCCAATCAATAACAAAAGATTCAAGAAGCCATTAACCATTAACCACAAGCTCCTATTTCAGGGGGCTAGGGATTTCTCTGGAGCCCTGCATGTGCAGTTAGACTTAAACTTCAACCTATAGTTACCCCTTTCTTATTTTAATGCTAAAAATCATGCCCAGGGGTAGAGATTTAAAATGCTAATACTACATACAATGTATGAAGAAGTATGTTTAGCACTGCATAAGCACTAGAAAAATCCCTCCTCTACACGCCCTGATGTGACCCTTCCTTATAGAAAGACTAACCCACAGACTAATCTTGGGGAGGAGCCTGTGCCTTCTCCTTTCTTGGTGCTGGCTCCCTTGTGCACAAGCTAAAATAAACTTTTTCTTTGCTGCTGTGTCTGGTAATCTCCCTTTATTTATTTATTTATTTGAGACAGAGTCTCGCTCTGTTGCCCAGGCTGGAGTGCAATGGTGCGATGTCGGCTCACTGCAAGCTCCGCCTCCTGGGTTCACACCATTCTCCTGCGTCAGCCTCCCGAGTAGCTGGGACTACAGGTGCCCGCCATCATGCCTGGCTAATTTTTTTGTAGTTTTAGTAGAGACGAGCTTCACCATGTTAACCAGGATGGTCTCGATCTCCTGACCTTGAGATCCGCCTGCCTTGGCCTCCCGAAGTGCTGGGATTACAAGTGTGAGCCACCGCGCCTGGCCGATCTCCTTTTATTTCTATCCTGGGAGATTACAATAACCCAAGGTGCCAGTGACACCAGTGGCTAGAAGCCTCCACTCTTCCCCAGTTGGTCTTGGTGCAGTGATAACTGCATGCTTCCCACTCTTTCTTTTGCTGAATGAGAGCTGTCACCATGTTAACCTATACTTCTCAGTCACTATTTTGGATGGATTGTCTTTTAGTTTATAAGTCACCAGCTCAGCAGACCTTTGTGCCACCCAAAGATACTGAACTTTGACCTATATGTAGTAACTAGATGGGAATTTTGAGGTTTCTTGGGTTTTTTTGTTGTTGGTGGTGGTTTTTGTTTGTTTGTTTGAGCTGAGGTCTTGCTCTGTCTTCCAGGCTGGAATGCACTTGCTCTGTTGCCCAGGCTCCCAGGCTGGAATACGGTAGCATGATCATAGCTCACTTCTGCCTCGAACTCCTGGGCTCAAGTGATCCTCTCATCTCAGTCTCCTGAGTAGCCAGGACTACAGGTGCATGCCAGCAAGCCCAGCTAATTTTTTAATTTTAATTTTTGTAAACATGGGTCTCACTATGTTTCCCAAGCTGGTCTTGAACTCCTGGCCTCAGTGATCCTCCCGCTTAGGTCTCCAAAAGTGCAGGAATTACAGGCACGAGCTACTACACCTAACTGTGCCTGGCCCATTTGAACAAGTTAAGTGTACAGTTCAGTGGTTTAAATACATTCACATTGTTGTGCAACCACCACCATCATCTACCTCCAGAACTTTTTCATCTTTACCAGCTGAAACTCTACCCATTAAGAAATAGCTGCCCATCTCCCCTTCCCCATCTGTTGACAACCACCATTCTACTCTAGCTATCTCATATAAATAGAATCATATAGCATTAGTCTTTTTGTGACTTGGCTTATCTTGGCTTATCTACAAGGTTCATTCAGATTGTAGCACATGTCAGAATTTTGTTCCTTTTTATGGCCGAATAGTATTCGATTGTATGTATATACCACATTTTCTTTATCCACTCATCTGTGGAGGGACACTTGGGTTCCTTCCCTCTTTTGCACATTGTGAATAATGATCTATGAATATATGAGTGTGCGATGTTTCTTTGAGTCCCTGCTCTCAATTCTTTTGATTATACCCAGAAATGTTTGTAGTTTTAAGCCACTAAATTTTTGGGTAATTGTTATGTTCCACCGTAATAGGTAACTACTATAGTGGCAGATTTGAGAGCTATCACAAAGAAACAGAAACTATTCCCCCCACATTTTTTATGAAAATTTATGTATCATGCAAAATTTTCTAATGTACAGAAAAGTTAAAATAACTTTTCAATTAACATCCATATACTACCACCCAGATTAAACTACTTTTAATAGTTTACAATATTTTCTTTAAAATTTCCTTTATAAATTAGGTTAAATCAGCCGGGTGCTTGTAAATCAGCTCACGCTTGTAATCCCAGCACTTTGGGAGGCCGAGATGGGTGGATCACCTGAGGTTGGGGGCTCAAGACCAGCCTGACCAACATGGAGAAACCCTGTCCCTACTAAAAATACAGAATTCCCCGGGTATGGTGGCACATGCCTGTAATCCCAGCTACTCGAGAGGCTGAGGCAGGAGAATCGCTTGAACCCGGGAGGTGGAGGTTGCAGTGAGCCGAGATCCTGCCATTGTACTGCAGCCTGGGCAACAAGAGCGAAACTCCATCCCCTGCCAAAAAAAAAAAAAAAAAAAATATATATATATATATATGCAAATTTCATGTGGTTCAATCTTGTATCTTTCTATATTTTTTTCTGAATCATTTGAAAATACGTTGAGAACTTCATATTATGTCATCCCAAAATATTTAAGTATCTCCTAAAAATCAGGATACTCTGATAATAATAAACACTATTATCACATCATAGAAAATTACCCTTGAGTCACCTGAGAAAATTCCATAATGAAACCTAATATATATACCATATTCACATTTTTATGGTGGTTCCTGAAGTGTGTTCCATAGCTGAATTTTTGAACCAGGATCCAATCATGGTTTACACCATGTTTGGTTATTATGTCCCTTTGGTCTCACATACATTATTTATAAAAGAAGAATTCTCAGCCCTGTGTCCATGGTCGTCAGGGGATCACCAAGAGTCTTGAGAGCTAACAGACGTGTATGTGTGTGTGTGTGTGTGTGTGTGTATAGATGTGCTTTTTTCTGGAAAGAGAACCCAAAGTGTTCCTTAGATTCTCTGCGTAGCATCCACCAAAGATTGAGCACTAGTGATGTAAAAGTCACAGATGATTGATTTGAAGAGGGAGGAAAGCCAAACTCATGATTGAACAATAGTCCTCCAGGAGGCTGGATATGCAGGGAGTGATACAGCTTTAGACAAGTAATGAAATCTCTTTGTTCATCTCTAATTTGGGGACAGTAATATTTGTGTATCAACCTCAGTGGAAAGATGCATGTGAAAAAATGTTGTACCGTCAAAATCTATACCAATATTAGTTACTAAAACTACAGGTAATTCAAGTTCCTGAGACCTTTGCACACGGGCCTCTGCCCACATTGCAGTGAGAGAGAAGGTATGAAGTCTCAGGCTGGTTTTTTGGAGTTCCCATTCTCTTCACACTCTGGGTGATGGAACCCAGAGAGAAGACAAGGTCTGGGCTCATCTCTTGGGCAGGGTAACACCTGCATGTTCACATGTCAGTTGCTCTTGTCTTGTCTGGCTGAGGCCCAATTGGCAGCTTGGCTAGACTCCTGCCTAGATATGGTGGAATGGGAATAGGCCAGGACTCGTCACTTACTCCCACTAGAGCCCTTTCTCCAAGACTTTACATTCCCTCTTTTACCATAGGTAGCTTGTGAAAGTTACTTCAATATCCTTCCTATGGAAAACGGTAATCTTAGGTTTCCATGCTTCTTCCAGAGGCCTTGGAGTATTGGGTATTTTGTAAGGAAATTTGTTCCGGGGCAGGGCTGGGTGTGGTGAAGGGGCTGGCAAGACCCAGGCTTCCTTGGCCAACTATTTTTTTTTTTTTTTTTTTTGAGATGGAGAATCGCTCTGTCGCCCAGGCTGGAGTGCAGTGGCCGGATCTCAGCTCACTGCAAGCTCCGCCTCCCAGGTTTACACCATTCTCCTGCCTCAGCCTCCCGAGCAGCTGGCATTACAGGCGCCCGCCACCTCGCCCAGCTAGTTTTTTGTATTATTATTATTTTTTTAAGTAGAGACAGGGTTTCACTGTGTTAGCAGTAAGAATGATCAATACCAGGTGGCCTATGAAAACTGGAGGCCCCCCAACAACCCTACCAAAGATTTCAGTTGAGGTGAAAGAGCTATAAAGCCATATGAGCTATATTTTAATAAAACATGAGCTTTATAGATAATAAGCTTAGGAAGATTTAATTGGGTGAATTCCTAACAATACTTCCTCCAAGTTCTATGCCAGCTTTTGTTCTCAAATGCCAGGTGTGAATTTCTCAATGTAATGTCTTTATAAAACATGGCAAGTTTAAACACAACCATTCCACTACTGCTCTCCTCTGAATTGTCTTTTATGTTTTCAGAATGGTTAAAAACAAAGGAAGAATCTTTAAAAAGGTGTTTGTTAATCTCTCAATAGCTTTCTATTTAATAGCTAGGAACTGGACCAAGCTATGTGATCTTTATAAAACCTTAGACTACTTGAGAGCTGGTAAGAAGATGAAGTTCAACAGATGTGAGTTTGGATTAGCTGGTGACCTAACGGTTGGTAAGCTATTTAACATCTCTAAGCCTTTCTGTCCTCACTTGTAAAGGGGAATACAAAATTTATTCAGTAAATACATTCTGAATGCTTACCACATACCAGGCCCTGTTGTAGGCAAAAGGGATACAAGGATAAACAAGACAAGCTTCCTGCTCTCATGGAACTGATCATAGAACATGAATATTCAATAAGAAATTACATAATCAATTGTATTTTATGCCAACTGCAATAACAGCACCTACCCCAGCAGGCGTTGTGAGGATTAAATGAGTCAATGTGCAGTCAGACAAATTCTAAACTGTTGTCATAATACTATTTATAAAATCACATGGGCAATAGAGTCTTGCTGACAGTCCTAAATAGTATAAATACATGTTGAGTACTAGATCCTCTTTTATTTTTCACATATATTTAAATGGTAACTTGGTTGTGTGTCCCTTACAACAAATAAGAAGGCATGCTTTCCTTTGATGTTGGAGACATGGTCTTACGAACCTAAGGAAAGATGAAGCTGAACTTGTTCATTGCTGTCAAAAAGAGCAGTTCAGGCCGGGGGTACTGGCTCACACCTGTAATCCCAGCACTCTGGGATGCCAAGGAGGGTGGATCATGTGAGGTCATGAGTTCGAGACCAGCCTGGCCAACATGGTGAAAATACAAAAAATTAGCTGGGCATGGTGGCAGGCATCTGTAATCCCAGCTACTCCGGAGACTGAGGCAGGAGAATTGCTTGGACCTGGGAGGTGGAGTTTGCAGTGAGCCAAGATCGCGCCACTGCACTCCAGCCTGGGTGGGTGACAAGAGTGAAACTCCATCTCAAAAAAGAAAAAGAAAAGAACAGTTTAACATTGCCATTAACTGGATCAGGAATGCCTAACCTGTGAGTCTTCAGCCCTAGGGGAGTGGGGGCTTAGGGCACAGGGTCTTTGCCAAATGTTCCTAAATCCTTATATGTCCTAAGTATTGTCTGTAGAATGAAAATATCTTTTGCTTACATATAGACATTGTCATAATCTATGTAGCTGCTGATGTGATGAATACAGTATAGCTTCCTTTAAATGAGTCACTGAAGTTTTACTGTGCGTAGCGTTTTTTCATTATGTATTTTCTCAATCAAATCTTATCCTGGGCCAGGTGCAGTAGCTCACACCTGTAATCCCAGCACTGTGGGAGGTTGAGGCAGGAGGCTTGCTTGCTTGAGACCAGGAGTTTGAGACTAGACTGGGCACACAGTGAGACCCCATCTTTACAAAACAATATTAATAAAAAATAAACCATGTGTGAGGGCATGCACCTGTGGTCCCAGTTATTCAGGAAGCTGAGGCAGGAGGATCACTTGAGCCCAGGAGGTGGAGGCTGCAGTGAGCTACGATTGCACCACTGCACTTCAGCCTGGGTGACAGAGCAAGACCCTATTGGGAAAAAAAAAAAAAAAGATTATCCTGCCTTTTCCTGGCTGAAACCCTTGAACAGTTTCTCATTTCTCTCAGGGTAAAGTCCAAATTCCCTCCCAGGCACAAGACTCTGTTGACCTTTCTTGGCATGGTGCCTGCCCCACCTCCCACCCCTCCCCGACCCCCATCCACCAAGTTCTGACATGAAGCCTTTTCTAGGCCATGGCATAGAGCCCTGGGGCCCAATTCACATATGCGGGCATCAACAGATCCAGACTCCTGAGTGGGAGAAATACCCACAGCTCCAGCAGATGTCATGCCAGCTGAGGTGGCGCCAGTCCACTCGGGCGCCGGATGTGGGTAGGCCTCCCCTCACAGTAGCTTCTTCCTCCGGTTCCTGTTGCATCAACCCTGCCTCGACACTGCCCCGCCACCACTCCACAAGCCAGTTTCTGAATTAAAGCCATTTTCCTTTCAGGGGTTTAATAATAAGCAATCCTGGAAGTCATAAAGCTTTTTGATTATCAGTTTTCCATGGACTCGCTTTCTTCAGTGTTATTTGGAAATCCAAGGTCCATAATGCCAGGGCCTTCACAGGCTGTGTATGTGAATTATTTACCCCCTGGAGAAAGTCATAGACAGCTGGAGCGAGGGAGTGATAAAGGTATTTTTTGGCCAGGCATAGTGACTCACACCTGTAATCCCAGCATTTTGGGAGGCCAAGGTGGGCAGATCACCTGAGATCAGGAGTTCGAGACCAGCCTGGCCAACATGGCGAAACCCCGTCTCTACTAAAAATACAAAAATTAGCCGGCCATGGTGGCAGGCACCTGTAATCCCAGCTCCTTGGGAGTCTGAGACAGGAGAATCACTTGAACCCAGGAGGCGGAGGTTGCAGTGAGTCAAGATTGTGCCACTGAACTCCAGCCTGGGTGAGAAGAGCAAAACTCTGTTTCAAAAACAAACAGACAAACAAACAACACCTGCCTCAGTGGCTCACACCTGTAATCCCAGAACTTTGGGAGGCTGAGGCGGGCAGATCACTTGAAGTCAGGAGTTCGAGACCAGCCTGGCCAACATGGTGAAACCCTGTTTCTACTAAAAATACAAAAATTAGCTGGGCTTGGTGGCAGGAGCCTATAATCCCAGCTACTCAAGAGGCTGAGGCACGAGAATCACTTGAACCTGACAGGCAGAGGTTACAGTGAGCTGAAATGGCGCCACTGCACTCTAGC
>NW_012112919.1:6810853-6815431 GCF_000951035.1 Colobus angolensis palliatus | reverse complement strand
TTATGTATGTATCTGTCTGGAAGGCTAAATACCAAATGTTAACCATGGAGGGGAAAAAAGTAAATTTGTTCCCTAAATGGTGAAACTTCCAACCCCCTTCCTTCACTTTGCTCCTAGATCATAAGTGGTCCCCACCTGCTACAGTTTAAATGTGTCCCCCAAAGTTCATGTACTGGGATCTTGATTCCCAATGCAACAGTGTTGAGAGGTGGGATTTTTAAGAAGTGAGTAGGTCATGAGGGCTCTGTCCTCAGGAATAAATTAATGCTATTATTTCAGGAATATGCTACTTATAAAAGGACAAGTTAGGCTCCCTTCCCTGACCACTCTCTCTTGCCCTCTCTTGCCCTTCCACATTCTGCCATGGGATGATGCTGTGAGAAGACTCTCATCAAATTTTGAGCAGATGCCAGCACCATGCTCTTGGACTAGAACCATGAGCCAATAACTTCCTGCTTTTTATAAATTACCCAGTCTTAGATATTATTTTATAGCAGCACAAAATGGACTAAGACACATAAGCAAAAAGTAAGTGAAAAACATACATCAGAATAAGGATTACTTTGTGGAAAAGAGAGTCCAGTAAATACTTTATGATTTCAAAGAATGTATAGATGATGAAAGACTAAAATGATAGAAGTACAGTAATATGATTTGGATCTGTGTCTCCAACAAATCTCATGTCAAATTGTAATTCCCAGTGTTGGAGGTAGGGCCTGGAGGGAGGTGACTGGATTACAGTGGCAAATTTCTCATGAATGGTTTGGAACCATTCCCTCAGAGCTCTTCTTGTGATAGTGAGTGAGTTATCATGAGATCTGGTTGTTTAAAAGTTTGTGGCATCTTTCCCCTTCTGTCTCTTCCTCTTGCTCCCACCATGTAAAATGTAAAATGCCTGCTTCCCTTTTGCCTTCCACCATGACTGAAAGCTCCCTGAGACCTCCCCAGAAGGCAAGCAGAAGCTGCCGTGCTTCTTGTACAGCCTACAGAACCAGGAGCCAGTTAAACCCCTTTTCTTTATAAATTACCCAGTCTCAGGTATTTCTTTATAGCAATGTGAGAACAGACTAATACATACAGTCATGTACTGCATAACAGTGTTTTGATAAAAAATGGACTGCATATATAATGATGATCTAGTAAGATTATAATAGACCTGAAAAATTTCTGTTGCCTGGGACAAGATGTGGAGATGGCAGACAGGGATATCAATGATCCTGACTCTGTGTAGGCCTAGGCTCATGTAAGTGTGTGTGTCTTAGTTGTTTTTGTTTGTTTGTTTGTTTGATGCAAGTTCTTACTCTGTCACCACCCAGGCTAGAGTGCTCACTGCAACCTCGAATTCCAGGGCTCAAACGATGCTCCCACCTCAGCCTCCCAAAGTGCTGGGGTTACAGGTGTGAGCCACCATGCCTGGTCACTTTTTTCCCAACACTTTGGGATTACACTTGAGCTCAGGAGTTTGAGACTAGCCTGGGCAACATAGTGAGACCTCATCTCTACAAAAAGTAAGCAAGCTTAGCTAGGTGTGGTGGTGTGTGCCTATAGTCCCAAACTATTTAGGTGGCTAAAGTGAGAGGATCGCTTGAGCTCAGGAGGTTGAGGTTGCAGTGAGCCAATATTGAGCCACTGCACTCCAGCCTGAGCAACAGAGGGAGAGCCTGTCTCAAAAAACAAAACAAAACAAAACAAAACAAAAAACTTTTGACTATGCATGGTGGTTCATACCTGTAATCCCAGCACTTCGGGAGTCTGAGGTGAGAGTATTGCTTGAGCCTGGGAGTTCGAGACTAGCCTAGGCAACATAGCAAGACTTGTCTCTACAAAGAAAACTTTAAAAATTAGGCCAGCATGGCGGTACTCATCTGTACTCCCAGCCACTGGGTGGAAGGTGGAGGGCTGAGGTGGGTGGATCACCTGAGCCCAGGAGGTTGAGGCTGCAGTGAGCCCTGATAATGCGACTGCACTCTGGCCTGGATAACAGAGTGAGACCCTGTCTCAAAAAAGAAAAAAGAAGGCCAGGCGTGGTGGCTCACACCTGTAATCCCAGCACTTTGGGAGGCTGAGGCAGGCGGATCACAAGGTCAGGAGTTCAAGACCAGCCTGACCAACATGGTGAAACCCCGTCTGCACTAAAAATACCAAAGTTAGCGGGCATGGTGGCACATGCCTGTAATCCCAGCTACTCAGGAGACTGAGGCAGTAGAATCACTTGAACCTGACAGGCAGAGGTTACAGTGAGCTGAAATGGCGCCACTGCACTCTAGCTTGGGTGACAGAACAAAACACTGTCTCAAAAAAAAAAAAGTATTTTATTTTTTACTCCTCTCCCCACCTTAAAACCCTCCAAAAATGAAAAAGAGAAACAACTCCATCTTTTAAAAGACGAGGAAAGAAAGAGAGTAATCTTTTATTAGTTGGAAATATAGTTCCAACAAAGAATGTACTTAACATGTGTGTAGTTTCACTAATAACAAAAATGAAAACATGTACCTATTAACCAGCTTTAAGAAAATAGAAGCTGGGCTTGGTGGTGTACTCGTGCAGTTCCAGCTACTTGGGAGGCTGAGGCGGGAGGATCCCTTGAGTCTGGGAGTTCAAGGCCAGCTTGAACAACATACCAACACCCTGTCTCAAAACAAAAGAAAATGGAATTTAACTGGTGACTTTGAAGATTCCTGTGTGCCCCTCCTCAGTCACATCCTCCTCCTCTCCCGCCCGTGATAACTACCATCCTGAACGTAACTTAATAATGATTTCCTTCTTTTTCCGAGTGTTATTCTTTCTGTATATTTTCCCACACAATATGTTTCGGTTCCAGGGAACTTTTGCATTTTATATAAATGAAATTATTCAGTCAAGTATATAGTCTTCTGTGACTAACTTTTTTCACTTAGCTGTGTGCTTTTAAGACTTAACTGCGGCCGGGTGTGGTGGCACACCTGTAATCCCGGCACTTTGAGAGGCTCAGGCAGGCGGATCACTTGACATCAGGAGTTCAAGACAAGCCTGGCCAACGTAGTGAAATCCCATCTCTACCAAAAATACAAAAATTAGCCAAGCATGGTGGCGTGCACCTGTTATCCCAGCTACTCGGGAGGCTGAGGCAGGAGAATTGATTGTTACAGTGAGCTGAGATTGCTCCACTGCACTCCAGCCTGGGGGACAGAGTGAGACTCTGCCCACCATCCCCCCCCCCTCCACCACACACACATACACACACCCCTAACTACTACCGTGTACAGTGATAGTTTCATTTTCACTGAAGAATTGTGTTCGATGATATGAGTATGTGATGTTGTATTTACTCATCCTCCTGGTGACAGTCATTTGTATGTTTTCAGCTTTTTGCTATTACAGACAGTGCTAAACATTCCTGTACCTGTCTTTAGCTTCAAAGGCTAGGTGGCGGCACAATCCCAAACTGACAAGTACAGACAAGGGCACTGTTCTGGAAGGTCCAACTTAATGATCCATTGTTTAGAACCACAAAATGCAAGCAGCTGGAATGACTCCAGAGAAGTCAGTTCTACCCTGCAGGATGCAGGGAGTGGGAGAGGTGGAACTAACAGAGAAGTTATGTGTAGATCCATGTTAACCATCTATGTCTCAGCCTCCCAGCTGAGAAAACTGCTGCTGGAGAGGGAGTCAGAGGAGAAGGACTAAGGGAACAGCAATCATTAGAAAGTCTATCTTAGGGTCTGTTGCTACACTGACCTCCTACATCCTGAAAATGGGGGATATGGCCCAAGACAGAGGAGAAAACACATTTGGTGATAAGTCGTTTGAAGAAAAAAAGTAAGCTGAAAACTGTGGTCTGTTCCAGGTCACTTGCCTCATCTTTCTCTAGATTAATTTTTAACCAATAACTGGTCTCTTTCAAAGATGAGCAATGATCACAAAGATTTTTGTATAATTAATGCAGCTTCCAGTTAAACAAGGTGGTATTTATATCCTCACCCACCCAAAACCCTACTGAAAAGCCAGTGAAGGAATAGAAAAGGGCCAATCCTCACCCGCACCCACAGGACTCAGGAAACATCGGTAGATAAGAGAAGCAACTAAGGTAGCAAAGTGCAGGAAGGTATGGTATGACACGTCTGCAGACTCCATGAAGGCACCAGAGACTGTGTGTAAGGCGGGAGTGGAAACAGCTGAATATTGAATTGCTAGATCATAGGCCCCTTCCTCCACTCATTAAAACCAGGGTGACCACCAGCATAAGCAGGAAATTGGGGATTTGGGCCTTGAAGGAACCAAATCTGAAATGCTCTGGACTTGGGGACACAGACCTTAAGGGCGCCAGTAAAATTATGTGGAATTAGAAACACAGGGATTAAGAGGAGGTCTGGCTGGGCACGGTGGCTCAAGCCTGTAATTCTAGCACTTTGGGAGGCCGAGGTGGGCAGATCGCTTGAGGTCAGGAGTTCGAGACCAGCCTGACCAACATGGTACAACCCCATCTCTACTAAAAATACAAAAATTAGCTGGGTGTGGTGCCACATGCCAGTGGTCCCAGCTACTTGGGAGGTTGAGGCAGGAGAATGGCTTGAGCCTGGGAAGTGGTGGTTGCGGTGA
>NW_012112919.1:6795020-6807890 GCF_000951035.1 Colobus angolensis palliatus | reverse complement strand
CTCTACTAAAAATACAAAAATTAGCCAGGCGTGGTGGCGTGTGCCTATAGTCCCAGCTACTCGGGAGGCTGAGGCAGGAGAATGGCTTGAACTCAGGAGGCAGAGGTTACAGTGAGCCGAGATTGTGCTATTGCACTCCAGTCTGGGTGACAGAGCGAAACTCTGTCTCAAAAAAGAAAACAAACAAACAAACAAAAAAACCTGAAAAAAAATTTAATCAAAATGGTTACTCCATAACAAAAATAAATTTTACTTATTGACACACCCACTCAAAATTTGTTTTAAAACTACTACAGTGGATGTTGCCAGCTGACTGTAATTCTATCATATAAATGTGTTGGCAAATTCTCTATTGTTAGATAGTTAGGTCATTTCTAGTTTTTTTGCTAGTATAAACAGTTTTGCTAGCATCTTTAATTATTTCTTCCATAGAAATTTCTAGAAGAATTGCTGTGTCAAAGGGAATGTAAATTCTGAAAGTGTTTTGTGTGTATTACCAAGTTGCTTGCCAGAGAGGCCCATCTAGTTGCACATTCTTACTGACAGTTCAGGGAAGTGTTCTTGCCTGTCTACGCCCTCACTATCACAAGGTGTTATTCTAGGCCACATGAACTCTGAACCTTCTTCTCAGGTGCCTGGAGAAATGTCCTTATTAATAAAGACTTAAGAGTATTGTTTGTGCCCCAAGAGCGTGGCTGGTGGGCCATGGGCTGGGCTCACCACCATGCCCAGCTAATTTTTGTATTTTTTTGGGGAGACAGGGTTTCACCATGTTGGCCAAACTCCTGATCTCAAGCGGTCCACCTGCCTCTGCCTCCCAAAGTGTCGGGATTACAGGCATGAGCCACTACAACCTGGCCTAGGCCTTCCATTTAGGAGGATTTTGGGATCTCAATTGGTCACCATCCTGGGGACTTCTTGTCTCCATACATTTTTAAAGAGTGGGGTACATTGACTGATCTGAAGGTAGTGAGTTATCTGAATTGATTGTTCATAGTCAGTTATAGATCAAACTCCTTGTTCTACTCTTTCTTCCCTTCTCATTGCTACATTTGACTAGTCTTTAAAAAAATAAAACTTAGAAAAAAGAAAAGAGTGGGGTGCAGAAAAACCAGTTGGAAGCCCCATGAACACATGGGGGCTTGTCCACTGCGGACTTCACAGTAGATGATCCTGCTGGGCCAGTTCTTTGGGAAACCTCTGATGTCGGTATCTGCACGGCTTTCTTTTCTTTTCTTTCTTTCTTTTTTTTTTTTTTTTAAATTGGCTTGGTCAGATTTCCTGGAAATGTTTCTTCCAATCTCCTGCCCAGATGGAAAAAATATGACTGCCAGAATTCTGGTTACTGAGTGGGGGAAAAGAGATGTCGGTATCTTCATTTAGTGTGAAGGGTGATCCTACTCCCATAAGATACCCGAGCCCTCAACTGTAACTGATGACTCTTAGCACAGAAAACCTCAGTTTTATCCTTTCCTAGTAGAAGCCATGAGTGTCTTTTGCTGGGGTGGAGGAGGGACAGTCACTCACTGGAGGGCAATGGGGGAGGGATTGAGGTCTAACTGCTTCTTCTTCTTCTTCTTCTTCTTCTTTTTTTTTTTTTTTTTGAGACAAGAGTCTTGCTCTGTCACCCAGGTTGGAGTGCAGTGGCGCGATCTCGGCTCACTGCAACCTCCGCCTCCTGGGTTCAAGCGATTCTCCTGCCTCAGCCTCCTGAGTAACTGGGATTACAGGTGCATGCTACCGCGCCCAGCTGATTCTTGTATTTTTAGTAGAGACTGGGTTTCACCACGTTGGCCAGGCTGGTCTCAAACTTCTGACCTCAGGTGATCCACCCCCCACCTTGGCCTCCCAAAGCAGTGGGATTACAGGCGTGAGCCATTGCGCCCAGCCCTAACTGTTTCTAAAATTGACGTTTAATGAGTCTTCATTTTTAGTCTCATCTTTAACTTTACTTCAGGTGGTACCTGGAGGCTTTTAGGGGATTCTTGGGTTACTACTTTGTTTTTTTTTTTTTTGAGACGGAGTCTCGCTCTGTCACCCAGGCTGGAGTGCAGTGGCCGGATCTCAGCTCACTGCAAGCTCCGCCTCCCAGGTTCACGCCATTCTCCTGCCTCAGCCTCCCGAGTAGCTGGGACTACAGGCGCCCGCCAACACACCCGGCTAGTTTTTTGTATTTTAGTAGAGACGGGGTTTCACCGTGTTAGCCAGGATGGTCTCGATCTCCTGACCTCGTGATCCGCCCATCTCGGCCTCCCAAAGTGCTGGGATTACAGGCTTGAGCCACCGCGCCCGGCCTACTTTGTTACCACTTGTTTTTTCCTGCAGCTGACAGTATTCAACATTCTCAGGTCTTCTCAGTAATCACCGATATCTAGCTTCCAAAATCTGTTGCTCTAGCTCCTCACAGGTTCCCGTTGTTCTTATTCATTTATGTCTATTTACAAATTCCTCCACCAGCATGTTAGTGGATTCCAGAGGGGAAATATTCATTGATTTCTGCCACCTTTTTGTTGTTGTTATTTTAAATTTTACATAGGGAAATACATTTGACTCTCAAACAGGGCAACAAAACCCCTGGAGAGTGACACATTGACCCCCTTTAAGTGACACGTTGGTCCAGTTTGAGTCAGGTGTTCCCCTCTACCAATTAATTTTGGCAAGAGGAGTACAGCACCATGATTGTATGTGGGAATAGGCCCCTGTCCCAAGAGGGACCGACAGTGTGGCAGGGACAGTGGAGACACATTACACACATGGTGGCTCACACAGTCACAGAGATGGAGAAGGACAATCCCTAGAAAAGGGACCCTACCCAGCTCCTGGTGGGAGCTGATGTTCACAGGAAACCTGATGCTCGCTGTGCCTGGATGGGACAAGGGAGCCGACAGGGCCTCTCTGTCTGTGACTGTAGGTATGATATAATCCTTTTTGGAAATAACATCAAGAGTCTAAATTTGAGACCTGTTGTGAAAGTGAGGCCCAGACCCCACTGCCCTCCTGCCTGCCACCCTATGCCCCTCTGTGCTAGGGCCAGGATGGGAGCCATTTGGGACCTGGGAAGAAACATGGCCTGCTTGAGAACCTGGCCAAAATGACCCTCTTCTGGAATTTATTTTGGCTACGTGAATAAACAGATGTTTCCAAACGTCTTATCCTCAGTCTTCTGCTCTTTTCTCTCTACACAGATCCAGTGATTACATCTCTATGGGTATCTGTAAACCCCCACGACCTCTCCCTCACCTTCAGTCCCACACTTCCACCCGCCTGAGGAACGCTTCCACTCTGTTGTCTCACCCACGTTGGCCCCAGGGTTCAATGCTCCAAAATGACCTCATCATTCTTGTACCTCCCAGGCTTGAAACCTAGCAATTATTTTCAACTCCTACCTCTCCCTTGGCACAGGTATCCAATTAGTCACCATTTTAATCATCCGCTGCTGGTAATGACTGTGACATTTATCCTATTGTATCTGGCAGTGAGCGGGCTGTGGCTGTCAAGTTGACACACAAATCAGGCAGAATAAAACCCCACCCAGAAAAGGCTGGCGTCAGCATGGAACTCTGTTACAAACATCAAAAACCGTCTGTCGGCTGGGTGCAGTGGCTCATGCCTGTAATCCCAGCACTTTGGGAAGCCAAGGCAGGAGAGTCACTTGAGCCAAGGAGCTCAAGACCAGCCTGAGCAACATAGTGAGACCCCATTTCTTTTATTTATTTATTTAAAAACATTTTTTTAATTTTGTTTTTGAGACAGAGTATTTCTCACTGTTGCCCAGGCAGTAGTGCAGTGGTGTGAGCTCAGCTCACTGCAACCTCTGCCTCCCAGGTTCAAGCGATTCTCCTGCCTCAACCTCCAGAGTAGCTGGGATTACAGGCATGCACCACCATTCCTGACTAATTTTTTGTATTTAGTAGAGACAGGGTTTCACCATGATGGTCAGGCTGGTCTCGAACTCCAGGTGTGAGCCACCATGCCCGGCCAAGACCCCATTTCTATTACACAAATAATTAGCCAGGTGTGGTGGCTTGTGCCTATAGTCCCACACATTCAGGAGGTTGAGGTGGGAATTTGAGGCTGCAGTGAGCCATGATCATACTACCACACTCCAGCCTGGGCAACTGAATGAGGTCCTGTCTAAAAAAAAAAAAAAAAAGTGGTCTTATGGTGGGGCTGAAGGGAGGGGATGGGGAGATATGATCAAGGCCAAGCCAGAGTGACAACAGATCCAATAAGTGGACTGAGCAGAGGAATGAAGTCATGAGCCGAGAGCCCACTCAGTGGCTGAGTTCAAACTTGAAGGCTCTGGGGGAGGAGCACCTAACATTTGTTGGGCATTTGCTAAGCAATCAAGGCCTTTTGTGTATTTATTACCTTCATCCTGGCAGCAAGACATGGGATAGATGGTGAATCTGACATTTGGCCGGCACCTTTGGTTTTTGTTTTCTTTTCACAAACACTAATTCATTTGATTCCGTGGTAACCCAGTGAAGTGGTCAGAGCCCTCTTTGGTGAATGTGAAAACTGAAGCCAAAAGTCCTCCATGTCTTCGTTACTCAAAGTGTGGTCATCAGTATCACCTGGGAGCTTGTTAGAACCACAGATCTCCAGCTTATCCCAGGCTCACCCACTGGAATGCGTATTTAAACAAGAAGCCCAGGGATTCGTGGGCACATTAAAGCTGATCTATGTGACTGCTGGAGGAGTCTGAACCAGCCTAACACAGCTGAGTCTGCCCCTGGTCAGCAATATGTGGCACAAACGCCAAGGTTACCTACAACTCTGAGACAAGCTCGGCCATCAGCAGGGAGTGAGGCTGACAGAGCTGAGGATTGGGTGGTGAGAGGAGAGCTGAAAAGGGAAGTCAAATCAAGGGCTGTTTGTGGGGATTATGCTGTGTGCCCACTGCTGTGGCTCCAGGCATCAGGTGCTCCAGAACTGACAATGCAGCTGAGGACTGGGAAGCATGAGACCATCAGGGAAGATGGCAGCGCAGCCCATGGAGGCAAGCAAAATGGTGTGACTGAAGAGTTAGTGCTGGAGGAGGCACAGTCCCCTGGGAGTGGAGGGCCTCCCCAAGTGAGAGAGAAGGCAGGAGGAGGTGAGTAGGCCTGGGATGTGGCGGGCCCTGCACACCTGGCCGGGGAGTGCAGGCTTGGTCTAGGGGCAGTGGAAAGTCTACTCTGGAGAGGTGTCCTGTGCCTCTTCCTCCACCCTCTGTTTCCCTCACTGGCGTCTCCTCATGGAAACATCTGTCTTGATAATCTTGACAGTCTCCTCTGGTACATCATAGCTCGTAGACCTGTTCCCAGCCAAGTCTCAACAACCAGAACTGAGCCCATCCTGTCCTTTCCCTCTTCCTGAGCCTCCAAAGAGCCACCACTTTTCACCCAGTCACTGGCCACTCACCTTGGGAGTGAATTCAGACTCCTCCCGGTCCTGTAACCTCCACACTGCATTGCTCTTTGAGTTACCTCTGCTAAAAATCCTTCATCATCCCTAAGCAGCCTCCCCACCCGCAGTGTCTCCAACCCACTCTCAGGCTTCCTTTGTTGGGTCCAAATTCCTCAGCCTGAGTTATTTTTCATAGCTCTCTATACCTTCCTCCTACCTTATCTTACCTGTCACTGCTCCCAGGGTCCCAATTCCCCCTCCTTCCCACCCTGCTTCCACTCCTGCCCTCTGATCTCCTTGTCCCCTCCTGCTTGTCTGTCCCCTGCTGGTGAGTGGTGAAGCCAGCTGTACTTCCTGAGTGGGGACTTGGATAACTTTTCTGTCTTACAAGAGAATTGTAAAATGCACCAATCAGCACTCTGTAGCTAGCTAGAGGTTTGTAAAATGCACCAATCAGTGCTCTGTAAAAACGCACCAATCAGCACTCTGTGGCTAGCTAGAGGTTTGTAAAATGGACCAATCAGCAGGGTATGGGCGAGGACAAGTAAGGGAATAAAAGCTAGGCACCCCCAGCCAGCAATGGCAACCCACTCGGGTCCCCTTCCACGCTGTGGAAGCTTTGTTCTTTTGCTCTTCACAATAAATCTTGCTGCTGCTCACTCTTTGGGTCCATGCCACCTTTAAGAGCTGTAACACTCACTGTGAAGGTCTGCAGCTTCATTCTTGAAGTCAGCGAGACCACAAACCCACCAGAAAGAACCAACTCTGGACACATCTTCGCAACCACGAGGGGACTATTGCCAAGTGGTGAGTACCATCAGACCTTTTTTGCCTACTATTCTGTCCTACTTTTCCTTAGAATTTGGGGGCTAAACACCGGGCACCTGTCAAGCAGTTAAAAGCGACTAGTGCAGCTGCCGGCCTAAAGACACGGGTGTCAGGCTTTCTGGGAAAGGGCCCTCTAACAACCCTGACTCTTTGGAGTTAGGAGCATTGGTTTGCCTGGAACCAGCTTCCACTTTTCCTGTACTTCTGGGCTGAGCCGAGGGTCAACAGAGAGGAAAGCCATTCAGCTCTGGGGTTCCAACAAAAAGTTGGTTGGCCCTGTAGCCATAAGCAGAACTCTCAAAATGACATCGCCCAAGTGACACTTGCCCATCTATTCTATGTATCCTGACTCTTGCCTCCTGGGTCCTAACACCTCTCAGACAAACTTCCTCTCGCCTCTCTTCTCTGAGGCTAGTCCTACTTCTAAAAACCACTCCCTGTTTCTGGTACTTTTCCAGTTTCTTCTATACGAATGATTTCTAGTATAATTTTTGGGACTCTGTTCCTTTCTTTAGGCAGCCAGGTTCACCAATCAGAAAGGCATAATTTTTGCCCAAAGCCCCATTTTGTCAGGGGGAACTATCTGGAATTTTAGGATCCCTCCTCAGACTAGCAGGCCTAACAAAGGCTATTCCCAAAGCTAGGATATGGGGAGCCTCAGAAATGATATCATTCCTATTCATATGATGAGAAGTGAGGACAAAAGGCATCACTCTTCCAACCCTAGAAATCCCTTCCTTCCTTCAGGGTATGGCCCTCCACTCAACTTTTGGGGCATATAATCTTTATAGGACAAGGGTAAGGTCCCAATGCTACCAGGAAAAAATTCTTAGGACACTAATAGGTTTTCAAGAATGCATTGGTAAGGGCCACTAAATCTGACCTTCCTCGGTCCTCCTTGTGGTCTAGGAGGAAAACTAGTGTTTTTGCTGCTGCATCGGTGAGCACAACTATTCCTATCAACAGGGTCCAGGGACCATTGTGGATTCTTGGGCAAGAGGGGGATCTGCTGCTGTGTTGGTGAGTGCAGCTATTCCCATCAGCAGGGTCCAGGGACCATTGTGGGTTCTTGAGCAAGGGGGGGAAAACCAACAAACCAAAACCATGGAGTTTTTTTCTTTCAGATGGGAAACACTCAGGCATCAACAGGTTCACCTTGAAATGCATCCTAAGCCATTGGGACCAATTTGACCTGCAAACCCTGAAAAAGAGGTGGCTCATTCTTTTCTGCACTATGGCCTGGACCCAGTATTCTCTCTCTGATGGGGAAAAATGGCCACCTGAGGGGAGTATAAATTACAATATTATCCTGCAACTTGACCTTTTCTGTAAGAGGGAAGGCAAATGGAGTGAGATACCTTATGTCCAAGCTTTCTTTTCATTGAAGGATAATCCACAACTATGCAAAGCTTGCAGTTTACATCCCACAGGAGGACCTCTCAGCTTACCTCCATATCCTAGTCTTCCTATAGCTCCCCTTCCTATTAAAGTTAAGCCTCCTCTAATCTCCCCCACACAGAAGGAAACAAGCAAAGAAATCTCCAAAGGACCACAAAAAACCCCTGGCTATTGGTTATGTCCTCTTGGAGCTGTAGGGGGAGGGGAATTTGGCCCAACCCGGGTACATGTCCCCTTCTCCCTCTCTGATTTAAAGCAGATCAAGGTAGACCTGGGAAAGCTTTCAGATGATCCTGTTAAGTATACAGATGTCCTATAGGTTCTAGGGCAAACTTTTGACCTCATTTGGAGAGATGACATGCTATTGTTAGATCAAACCCTGGTCTTTAATGAAAAGAATGCGGCTTTAGCTGCAGCCCAAGAGTTTGGAGATACCTGGTATCTTAGTCAAGTAAATGATAGAATGACAGCTGAAGAAAGGGACAAATTCCCTACCGGTCAGCAAGCTATCCCCAGTATGGATCCTCACTGGGACCTCGACTCAGATCATGGGGACTGGAGTCATAAACATCTGTTGACCTGTGTTCTAGAAGGACTAAGGAAAATTAGGAAAAAGCCCATGAATTATTCAATGATGTCCACCATAACTTAGGGAAAGGAAGAAAATCCTTCCACCTTCCTCAAGCAGCTATGGGAGGCCTTAAGAAAATATACTCCCTCCCAACTCCCTCGAGGGTCAGTTGATCCTCAAAGATAAGTTTGTTACCCAGTCAGCTGTAGATATCAGAAGAAAGCTCCAAAAGTGAGCCCTGGGCCCTGAACAAAATCTGGAGGCATTATTAAACCTGGCAACCTCAGTGTTCTATAATGGGGACCAAGAAGAACAGGCCAAAAAGTAAAAGTGAGATCAGAGAAAGGCTGCAGCCTTCGTCATGGCCCTCAGACAAACAAACGTTGTAGTTCAAAAGGACAGAAAATGGAGCAGGTCATTCACGTGGTAGAGCTTGTTATCAGTGTGGTTTGCAAGGACACTTTAAAAAAGATTGTCCAATGAGGAACAAGTCGCCCCTTTGCTCTTGTCCACTATGCTGAGACAATCACTGGAAGGTGTACTACCCCAGAGGACAAAGGTTCTCTGGGCCAGAAGCCCCCAACCAGATGATCCAACAACAGGACTGAGGGTGCCCGGGGCAAATGCCAGCTCTTGTTATCACCCTCACTGAGCCCCAGGTACGTTTAACCATTGAAGACAAGGAAATTGACTTCCTCCTGGACACTGCTGCGGCTTTCTCAGTGTTAATCTCCTGTCCTGGACGACTGTCCTCAAGGTCCGTTACCATCCGAGGAATCCCGGGACAGCCTGTAACCAGGTATTTCTCCCACCTACTCAGTTGTAATTGGGAGACTTTGCTCTTTTCACATGCCTTTCTTGTTATGCCTGAAAGTCCCATACCCTTATTAGGGAGGGACATATTAGCCAAAGCTGGAGCTATTATCTACATGAATATGGGGAACAAGTTACCCATTTGTTGTTCCCTGCTTGAGGAGGGAATCAACCCTAAAGTCTGGGCATTGGAAGGACAATTCGGAAAGGCAAAAATACCTGCCCAGTCCAAATCAGGCTAAAAGACCCCACCACTTTATCTTATCAAAGGCAATATCCCTTAAGGCCTGAAGCTCATAAAGGATTACAAGATATGGTTAGACATTTAAAAGCTCTAAGCTTAGTAAGAAAATGCAGCAGTCCCTGCAACACCCCAATTATAGGAGTTCAAAAATCGAATGGTCACTGGGGACTAGTGCAAGATCTTAGACTCATCAATGAGGCAGTAATTCCTCTATATCCAGTTGTGCCCAACCCCTATATCCTGCCCTCTCAAATACCAGAGGAAGAAGAATGGTTCACGGTTCTGCTTCTTCTCTATTCTCCTGCACTCTGACTCCCAGTATGTGGATGATTTCCTTTTGGCTGCCAGTTCAGAAGCCTCGTGCCAGCAGGCTACTCTAGATCTCTTGAACTTTCTAGCTAATCAAGGCTACAGGCATCTAAATGGAAGGCCCAGCTCTGCCTACAACAAGTCAAATATCTAGGCCTAATCTTAGCCAGAGGAACTAGGGCCCTCAGCAAGGAATGAATACAGCCTATACTGGCTTATCCTTGCCCTAAGACAACAAACAGTTGCAGGGTTTCTTTGGAATCACCAGCCTTTGCCAACTATGGATCCCCGATACAGCAGGATAGTCAGGCCCCTCTATACTCTAATCAAAGAGACCCAGAGGGCAAATACTCATCTAGTAGAATGAGAACCAGAGGCAGAAACAGCCTTCAAAACCTTAAAGCAGGCCCTAGTACAAGCTCCAGCCTTAAGCCTTCCCACAGGACAAAACTTCTGTTTATACGTCATGGAGAGATCCAGAATAGCTCTTGGAGTCCTTACTCAGACTCATGGGACAACCCCACAATCAGTGGCATACCTAAGAAAGAAAATTGATATAATAGCAAAAGGCTGGCCTCACTGTTTATGGGTAGATGTGGTGGCCATCTTAGTATCAGAGGCTATCAAAATAATACAAGGAAAGGATCTCACTGTCTGGACTACTCATGATGTAAATGGCATACTAGTTGCCAAAGGAAGTTTATGGCTATCAGACAACTGCCTGATTAGATACCAGGTGCTACTCTTTGAGGGACCGGGGCTTCAAATATGCACATGTGTGGCCCTCAACCCTGCCACTTTTCTCCCAGAGGATGGGGAAACAATTGAGCATGACTGCCAACAAATTGTAGCCCAGACTTATGCTGCCCGAGAGGATCTCTTAGAAGTCCCCTTAGCTAATCCTGACCTTAACCTATATACCGAGGGAAGTTCATTTGTGGATAATGGGATATGAAGGGCAGATTATGCCATAGTTAGTGATGTAACAGTACTTAAAAGTAAGCCTCTTCCCCCAGGGACCAGTGCCCAGTTAGCAGAACCAGTGGCACTTACCCGAGCCTTAGAACTGGGAAAGGGGAAAAGAATAAATGTGTATACTGATAGCAAGTATGCTTATCTAATCCTACATGCCCATGCTGCAATATGGAAAGAAAGGGAGTTCCTAACCTCTGGGGGAACCCCCGTTAAATACCACAAGGAAATCATGGAGTTACTGCATGCAGTGCAAAAACCCAAGGAGGTGGCAGTCTTACACGGCTGAAGTCATCAAAAAGGGGAAGGAGAGGGGAGAACAGCAGCATAAGCGGCTGGCAGAGGCAGGGAAAGATCAGCAGAGAGAAAGAGAGACAGAGGGGAAAGACAGAAAGTCAAAGAGAGAGAGAGAGATAGAAGTAGTTAAGAAAAAACACTGTACCCTATTCCTTTAAAAGCCAGGGTAAATTTCTGTCTATTCAGCCAAGGCATATTCTTCTTATGTGGAACTTCAACCTTTATCTGGCTCCCCACCAACTGGACAGGTACCTGCACCTTAGTCTTCCCAAGTCCCAACATTAACATTGCCCCAGGAAATCAGACTCTATCAGTGCTCCTCAAAGCTCAAGTCCATCAGTGCAGGGCCATATAACTAATATCCCTACGTATAGGGTTAGGAATGGCCACTGCCACAGGAACCGGAATAGCAGGTTTGTCCACTTCACTATCCTACTACCACACACTCTCAAAGGATTTCTCAGACAGTTTGCAAGAAATAAAAAAAATCTATCCTTATTCTATGATCCCAAATAGACTCTTTGGCAGCAGTGACTCTCCTCACTTCTGAGAAAGGAGGACTCTGCACCTTCTTAGGGGAAGAGTGTTGTTTTCACACTAAGCAGTCAGGGATAGTATGAGACACCGCTCAGAGTTTACAGGAAAAGGCTTCTGAAATCAGACAACGCCTTTCAAACTCTTATACCAACCTGTGGAGTTGGGCGACATGGCTTCTCCCCTTTCTAGGTCCTGTGACAGTCATCTTGCTATTACTCGCTTTCGGGCCCTGTATTTTTTTTTTTTTTTTTTTTTTTGAGACGGAGTCTTGCTCTGTCACCCAGGCTGGAGTGCAGTGGCACGATCTCGGCTCACTGCAAGCTCCACCTCCTGGGTTCACGCCATTCTTCTGGCTCAGCCTCCTGAGTAGCTGGGACTACAGGCGCCCGCCACCGCGCCCGGCTTTATTTTTTGTATTTTTAGTAGAGACGGGCTTTCACCATGGTCTCGATCTCCTGACCTTGTGATCCGCCCACCTTGGCCTCCCAAAGTGCTGGGATTACAGGCTTGAGCCACCGCGCCCGGCCACGGGCCCTGTATTTTTAACCTCCTTTTCAAATTTGTTTCCTCCAGGATCAATGCCATCAAGCTACAGGTGGTAGGAGGAACCCCAAATAAGCTCAACTAACAACTTCTACCAAGGACCCCTGGACCGACCCACTGACCCTTTGGCTGACCTAGAGAGTTCCCCTCTGGGGGACACTACCACTGCAGGGCCACTTCTTTGCACCTATCCAGCAGGAAGTAGCTAGAGCGGTCATTGTCCAATTCCCAACAGCAGTTGGGGTGTCCTGTTTAGAGAGGGGATTGACAGGTGAACCCAGCTGGACTTCCTGGGTTGAGTAGGGACTTGGAGAACTTTTCTGTCTTACAAGAGGATTGTAAAATGCACCAATCAGCACTCTGTAGCTAGCTAGAGGTTTGTAAAATGGACCAATCAGCAGGACATGGGCAGGGACAAGTAAGGGAATAAAAGCTGGCCACCCCCAGCCAGCAGTGGCAACCCACTCGGGTCCCCTTCCACGCTGTGGAAGCTTTGTTCTTTCGCTCTTCACAATAAATCTTGCTGCTGCTCACTCTTTGGGTCCGTGCCACCTTTAAGAGCTGTAACACTAACCACAAAGGTCCGTGGCTTCATTCTTGAAATCAGTGAGACCAGGAATCCACCGGAAGGAACCAACTCTGGACACACTAGGAGAGACATCCTTTCTATGTTTCCTCTGGCCAAAGCCTGACTGTCTTTCTATGCCCATTATACATCATTATACATGCCTTTACTTCCTTCCTGTTGGCATTAGAAGATTAGAATGCAGGATCTGTGACTAGTGGATGGGTTATAATTTTTTTTTTTGAAACGGAGTCTTGCTCTGTCACCCAGGCTGGAGTGCAGTGGCTAGATCTCAGCTCACAGCAAGCTCCTCCTCCTGGGTTTATGCCATTCTCCTGCCTCAGCCTCCCGAGTAGCTGGGACTACAGGCGCCCGCCACCTCACCCGGCTCATTGTTTTTTT
>NW_012112919.1:6793782-6794035 GCF_000951035.1 Colobus angolensis palliatus | reverse complement strand
GAACTCCTGACCTCAGGTGATCGCCTGCCTTGGTCTTCCAAAGTGCTGAGATTACAAGTGTGAGGCACCGCGCCTGGCCTCCTTACATATTTTAAGTTTGGCCTAAAGGTTTCTCTGTACATCGTGAACTACAGCCTAAATGGAAGTGTAAACAAACTGTGATCTACTCTCGTGCCAATCACTGAGTTTTGGCCAATCAAATGTGGCCAACTCTTCAAACTGTGTTCAAATAAGGCAAATGCAAAGCTGTAAC
>NW_012112919.1:6793106-6793732 GCF_000951035.1 Colobus angolensis palliatus | reverse complement strand
TAAGGCAAATGCAAAGCTGTAACCAATCCAGCTGTTTCTGAACCTCGCTTCTGTTTTCTGTATGTCACTTTCCTTTTTCTGTCCATAAATCTTCTCACACCACCTGGCTACACTGCAGTCTCTGGGCCTACTCTGGCTCAGGAGGCTGCCTGATTCGGGAATCATTCGTTGCCCAGCTTTTACATTTAATTCGGCTGAAGCTTTTCTTTTAACACGAACTATGTACCAGACACTGTTCTACCCGTTAGGCTCTAGCAGGAAACGATTCCGGTAAATTCTTCATCCTCATTGAGTTTTTATAGTTTAGAGAAGAGAGGGACATAATAAATAGCCTAGAAGAAGCGTAGTGGCTCATGCCTGTAATCCCAGCACTTTGGGAGGCTAAGGGAGAAGAATCGCTTGAGCCCAGGAGTTCAAAACCAGTCTGGGCAACATAGTGAGACTCCCTATCTCTACAAAAAATTAAAATATTAGCCAGGTATGGTGGCACAGACTTGTAGCTCCATTTACTCAGGAGGCTGAGGCTGGAGGATGGTTTGAGCCTGGGAGATTGAGACTGCAGTGAGCCATGATACCACCACTGCACTCCAGCCTGAGCAACAGAGCACAGGACCCTGTCTCAAAAA